>NC_056435.1:65732965-65835465 GCF_018296145.1 Oncorhynchus tshawytscha
TTATATGATGACAGACCAGTTAGATCTACTGTCTCTATTAATAATGACAGACCAGCTAGATCTATGTCTCTATTATATTATGACAGACCAGCTAGATCTACTGTCTCTATATATTATGACAGACCAGCTAGATCTACTGTCTCTATTATATAATGACAGACCAGCTAGATCTACTGTCTCTATTACATTATGACAGACCAGCTAGATCTACTGTCTCTATTATATTATGACAGACCAGCTAGATCTACTGTCTCTATTATATTATGACAGACCAGCTAGATCTACTGTCTCTATTATATTATGACAGACCAGCTAGATCTACTGTCTCTATTACATTATGACAGACCAGCTAGATCTATTGTCTTTATTATATTATGACAGACCAGCTAGATCAACTGTCTCAATTATATTATGACAGACCAGCTAGATCTACTGTCTCAATTATATTATGACAGACCAGCTAGATCTACTGTCTCTATTATATTATGACAGACCAGCTAGATCTACTGTCTCTATTATATAATGACAGACCAGCTAGATCTACTGTCTCTATTATATTATGACAGACCAGCTAGATCTACTGTCTCTATTATATTATGACAGACCAGCTAGTTCTACAGTCTCTATTATATTATGACATACCAGCTAGTTCTACTGTCTCTATTATATTATGACATACCAGCTAGATCTACTCTCTCTATTATATTATGACAGACCAGCTAGATCTACTGTCTCTATTACATTATGACAGACCAGCTAGATTTATTGTCTCTTTTACATTATGACAGACCAGCTAGATTTATTGTCTCTATTATATTATGACAGACCAGCTAGATCTACTGTCTCTATTATATTATGACAGACCAGCTAGATCTACTGTCTCTATTATATTATGACAGACCAGCTAGATCTACTGTCTCTATTATATTATGACAGACCAGCTAGATCTACTGTCTCTATTATATTATGACAGACCAGCTAGATCTACTGTCTCTATTATATTATGACAGACCAGCTAGATCTACTGTCTCTATTATATTATGACAGACCAGCTAGATCTACTGTCTCTATTATATTATGACAGACCAGCTAGATCTACTGTCTCTATTATATTATGACAGACCAGCTAGATCTACTGTCTCTATTATATTATGACAGACCAGCTAGATCTACTGTCTCTATTATATTATGACAGACCAGCTAGATCTACTGTCTCTATTATATTATGACAGACCAGCTAGATCTACTGTCTCTATTATATTATGACAGACCAGCTAGATCTACTGTCTCTATTATATTATGACAGACCAGCTAGATCTACTGTCTCTATTATATTATGACAGACCAGCTAGATCTACTGTCTCTATTATATTATGACAGACCAGCTAGATCTACTGTCTCTATTATATTATGACAGACCAGCTATTATATTATGATCTAGATCTACTGTCTCTATTGTATTATGACAGACCAGCTAGATCTACTGTCTCTGTTACATTATGACAGACCAGCTAGATCTATTGTCTTTATTATATTATGACAGACCATCTAGATCAACTGTCTCAATTATATTATGACAGACCAGCTAGATCTACTGTCTCTATTATATAATGACAGACCAGCTAGATCTACTGTCTCTATTATATTATGACAGACCAGCTTGATCTACTGTCTCTATTATATTATGACAGACCAGCTAGATCTACTGTCTCTATTATATTATGACAGACCAGCTAGATCTACTGTCTCTATTATATTATGACAGACCAGCTAGATCTACTGTCTCTATTATATTATGACAGACCAGCTAGATCTACTGTCTCTATTATATTATGACAGACCAGCTAGATCTATTGTCTCTATTATATTATGACAGACCAGCTAGATCTACTGTCTCTATTATATTATGACAGACCAGCTAGATCTACTGTCTCTATTATATTATGACAGACCAGCTAGATCTACTGTCTCTATTATATTATGACAGACCAGCTAGATCTACTGTCTCTATTATATTATGACAGACCAGCTAGATCTACTGTCTCTATTATATTATGACAGACCAGCTAGATCTACTGTCTCTATTATATTATGACAGACCAGCTAGATCTACTGTCTCTATTATATTATGACAGACCAGCTAGATCTACTGTCTCTATTATATTATGACAGACCAGCTAGATCTACTGTCTCTATTATATTATGACAGACCAGCTAGATCTACTGTCTCTATTATATTATGACAGACCAGCTAGATCTACTGTCTCTATTATATTATGACAGACCAGCTAGATCTACTGTCTCTATTATATTATGACAGACCAGCTAGATCTACTGTCTCTATTATATTATGACAGACCAGCTAGATCTACTGTCTCTATTATATTATGACAGACCAGCTAGATCTACTGTCTCTATTATATTATGACAGACCAGCTAGATCTACTGTCTCTATTATATTATGACAGACCAGCTAGATCTACTGTCTCTATTATATTATGACAGACCAGCTAGATCTACTGTCTCTATTATATTATATGACAGACCAGCTAGATCTACTGTCTCTATTATATTATGACAGACCAGCTAGATCTACTGTCTCTATTATATTATGACAGACCAGCTAGATCTACTGTCTCTATTATATTATGACAGACCAGCTAGATCTACTGTCTCTATTATATTATGACAGACCAGCTAGATCTACTGTCTCTATTATATTATGACAGACCAGCTAGATCTATTGTCTCTATTATATTATGACAGACCAGCTAGATCTACTGTCTCTATTATATTATGACAGACCAGCTAGATCTACTGTCTCTATTATATTATGACAGACCAGCTAGATCTACTGTCTCTATTATATTATGACAGACCAGCTAGATCTACTGTCTCTATTATATTATGACAGACCAGCTAGATCTACTGTCTCTATTATATTATGACAGACCAGCTAGATCTACTGTCTCTATTATATTATGACAGACCAGCTAGATCTACTGTCTCTATTATATTATGACAGACCAGCTAGATCTATTGTCTCTATTATATTATGACAGACCAGCTAGAGATCTACTGTCTCAATTATATTATGACAGACCAGCTAGATCTACTGTCTCTATTATATTATGACAGACCAGCTAGATCTACTGTCTCTATTATATTATGACAGACCAGCTAGATCTACTGTCTCTATTATATTATGACAGACCAGCTAGATCTACTGTCTCTATTATATTATGACAGACCAGCTAGATCTACTGTCTCTATTATATTATGACAGACCAGCTAGATCTACTGTCTCTATTATATTATGACAGACCAGCTAGATCTACTGTCTCTATTACATTATGACAGACCAGCTAGATCTACTGTCTCTATTATATTATGACAGACCAGCTAGATCTACTAGTCTCTATTATATTATGACAGACCAGCTAGATCTACTGTCTCTATTATATTATGACAGACCAGCTAGATCTACTGTCTCTATTATATTATGACAGACCAGCTAGATCTATTGTCTCTATTATATTATGACAGACCAGCTAGATCTACTGTCTCTATTATATTATGACAGACCAGCTAGATCTACTGTCTCTATATATTATGACAGACCAGCTAGATCTACTGTCTCTATTATATTATGACAGACCAGCTAGATCTACTGTCTCTATTATATTATGACAGACCAGCTAGATCTACTGTCTCTATTATATTATGACAGACCAGCTAGATCTACTGTCTCTATTATATTATGACAGACCAGCTAGATCTACTGTCTCTATTATATTATGACAGACCAGCTAGATCTACTGTCTCTATTATATTATGACAGACCAGCTAGATCTACTGTCTCTATTATATTATGACAGACCAGCTAGATCTACTTGTCTTTATTATATTATGACAGACCAGCTAGATCTACTGTCTCTATTATATTATGACAGACCAGCTAGATCTACTGTCTCTATTATATTATGACAGACCAGCTAGATCTACTGTCTCTATTATATTATGACAGACCAGCTAGATCTACTGTCTCTATTATATTATGACAGACCAGCTAGATCTACTGTCTCTATTATATTATGACAGACCAGCTAGATCTACTGTCTCTATTATATTATGACAGACCAGCTAGATTTATTGTCTCTATTATATTATGACAGACCAGCTAGATCTACTGTCTCTATTATATTATGACAGACCAGCTAGATCTACTGTCTCTATTATATTATGACAGACCAGCTAGATCTACTGTCTCTATTATATTATGACAGACCAGCTAGATCTACTGTCTCTATTATATTATGACAGACCAGCTAGATCTACTGTCTCTATTATATTATGACAGACCAGCTAGATCTACTGTCTCTATTATATTATGACAGACCAGCTAGATCTACTGTCTCTATTATATTATGACAGACCAGCTAGATCTACTGTCTCTATTATATTATGACAGACCAGCTAGATCTACTGTCTCTATTATATTATGACAGACCAGCTAGATCTACTGTCTCTATTATATTATGACAGACCAGCTAGATCTACTGTCTCTATTATATTATGACAGACCAGCTAGATCTACTGTCTCTATTATATTATGACAGACCAGCTAGATCTACTGTCTCTATTATATTATGACAGACCAGCTAGATCTACTGTCTCTATTATATTATGACAGACCAGCTAGATCTACTGTCTCTATTATATTATGACAGACCAGCTAGATCTACTGTCTCTATTATATTATGACAGACCAGCTAGATCTACTGTCTCTATTATATTTATGACAGACCAGCTAGATCTACTGTCTAAATTATATTTGACAGACCAGCTAGATCTACTGTCTCTATTATATTATGACAGACCAGCTAGATCTACTGTCTCTATTATATTATGACAGACCAGCTAGATCTACTGTCTCTATTATATTATGACAGACCAGATCTAGATCTATTATATTATGACAGACCAGCTAGATCTACTGTCTCTATTATATTATGACAGACCAGCTAGATCTACTGTCTCTATTATATTATGACAGACCAGCTAGATCTACTGTCTCTATTATATTATGACAGACCAGCTAGATCTACTGTCTCTATTATATTATGACAGACCAGCTAGATCTACTGTCTCTATTATATTATGACAGACCAGCTAGATCTACTGTCTGGAACGATATTATGACAGACCAGCTAGATCTACTGTCTCTATATTTATCTATGACAGACCAGCTAGATCAAACATGTCTATCTATTATATTATGACAGATCCTGCTAGATCTGTACTAGTCTATTATATTATGACAGACCCAGCTAGACTAGTTTTTATTTACTGTCTCTATTTTTATGACAGACCAGCTAGATCTACAATATCTCTATGACATGACAGACCAGCCAGATCTACTGTCTCTATCATTTATGACAGACCAGCTAGTCTAATCTGCATTATTATGACAGACCATTATTTTATGACAGACCAGCTAGATCTCTGTCTTTTTATATTATGACAGACCATAGATATGACAATTATGACAGACCAGCTAGATCTACTGTCTCTATTATATTATGACAGACCAGCTAGATCTACTGTCTCTTATATTATGACAGACCAGCTAGATCTACTGTCTCTATTATATTATGACAGACCAGCTAATCTCTATTATATTATGACAGACCAGCTAGATCTACTGTCTCTATTATATTATGACAGACCAGCTAGTCTCTACTTAGACAGACCAGCTAGATCTACTGTCTATTATATTATGACAGACCAGCTAGATCTACTGTCTCTATTATATTATGACAGACCAGCTAGATCTACTGTCTCTATTATTATTATGACAGACCAGCTAGATCTACTGTCTCTATTATATTATGACAGACCAGCTAGATCTACTGTCTCTATTATATTATGACAGACCAGCTAGATCTATTATATTATGACAGACCAGCTAGATCTACTGTCTCTATTATATTATGACACACCAGCTAGATCTACTGTCTCTACTATATTATGACAGACCAGCTAGATCTACTGTCTAAATTATATTATGACAGACCAGCTAGATCTACTGTCTATATTACATTATGAGTGACCAGCTAGATTTATTGTCTCTATTATATTATGACAGACCAGCTAGATCTACTGTCTCTATTATATTATGACAGACCAGCTAGATCTACTGTCTCAATTATATTATGACAGACCAGCTAGATCTACTGTGTCTATTACAATATGAGAGACCAGCTAGATTTATTGTCTCTATTATATTATGACAGACCAGTTAGATCTACTGCATCTATTAAATTATGATAGACCAGCTAGATCTAATGTCTCTATTATATTATGACAGACCAGCTAGATCTACTGTCTCTATTATATTATGACAGACTTACTAGATCTACTGTCTCTATTATATAATGACAGACCAGCTAGATCTACTGTCTCTATTGTATTATGACAGACCAGCTAGATCTACTGTCTCTATTATATTATGACAGACCAGCTAGATCTACTGTCTCTATTATATTATGACAGACCAGCTAGATCTACTGTCTCTATTACATTATGACAGACCAGCTAGATCTATTGTCTTTATTATATTATGACAGACCAGCTAGATCTACTGTCTCAATTATATTATGACAGACCAGCTAGATCTATTGTCTCTATTACATTATGACAGACCAGCTAGATTTATTGTCTCTATTATATTATGACAGACCAGCTAGATCTACTGTCTCTATTATATTATGACAGACCAGCTAGATCTACTGTCTCAATTATATTATGACAGACCAGCTAGATCTACTGTCTCAATTACGTTATGACAGACCAGCTAGATCTATTGTCTCTATTATATTATGACAGACCAGCTAGATCTACTGTCTCTATATTATGAGAGACCAGCTAGATCTATAGTCTCTACTATATTATGACAGACCAGCTAGATCTACTGTCTCTATTATATTATGACAGACCAGCTAGATCTACTGTCTCTATTATATTATGACAGACCAGCTAGATCTACTGTCTCTATTATATTATGACAGACCAGCTAGATCTACTGTCTCTATTATATTATGACAGACCAGCTAGATCTACTGTCTCTATTATATTATGACAGACCAGCTAGATCTACTGTCTCTATTATATTATGACAGACCAGCTAGATCTACTGTCTCTATTACATTATGACAGACCAGCTAGATCTATTGTCTTTATTATATTATGACAGACCAGCTAGATCTACTGTCTCTATTATATTATGACAGACCAGCTAGATCTACTGTCTCTATTATATTATGACAGACCAGCTAGATCTACTGTCTCTATTATATTATGACAGACCAGCTAGATCTACTGTCTCTATTATATTATGACAGACCAGCTAGATCAACTGTCTCTATTATATTATGACAGACCAGCTAGTCTCTACTGTCTCTATTATATTATGACAGACCAGCTAGATCTACTGTCTAAATTATATTATGACAGACCAGCTAGATCTACTGTCTCTATTATATTATGACAGACCAGCTAGATCTACTGTCTCTATTATATTATGACAGACCAGCTAGATCTACTGTCTCTATTATATTATGACAGACCAGCTAGTTCTACTGTCTCTATTATATTATGACAGACCAGCTAGATCTACTGTCTCTATTATATTATGACAGACCAGCTAGATCTACTCTCTCTATTAAATTGTGACAGAACAGCTAGATCTATTGTCTTTATTATATTATGACAGACCAGCTAGATCTACTGTCTCAATTACGTTATGACAGACCAGCTAGATCTATTGTCTCTATTATATTATGACAGACCAGCTAGATCTACTGTCTCTATATTATGACAGACCAGCTAGATCTATAGTCTCTACTATATTATGACAGACCAGCTAGATCTTCTGTCTCTATTATATTATGACAGACCAGCTAGATCTACTGTCTCTATTATATAATGACAGACAAGCTAGATCTACTGTCTCTATTATATGATGACAGACCAGTTAGATCTACTGTCTCTATTATATAATGACAGACCAGCTAGATCTACTGTCTCTATTATATTATGACAGACCAGCTAGTTCTACTGTCTCTATTATATTATGACATACCAGCTAGTTCTACTCTCTCTATTATATTATGACAGACCAGCTAGATCTACTCTCTCTATTAAATTGTGACAGAACAGCTAGATCTATTGTCTTTAGTATATTATGACAGGCCAGCTAGATCAACTGTCTCAATTATATTATGACAGATCAGCTAGATCAACTGTCTCAATTATATTATGACAGACCAGCTAGATCTACTGTCTCAATTATATTATGACAGACCAGCTAGATCTACTGTCTCTATTACATTATGACAGACCAGCTAGATTTATTGTCTCTTTTACATTATGACAGACCAGCTAGATTTATTGTCTCTATTATATTATGACAGACCAGCTAGATCTACTGTCTCTATTATATTATGACAGACCAGCTAGATCTACTGTCTCTATTATATAATGACAGACCAGCTAGATCTACTGTCTCTTTTATATTATGACAGACCAGCTAGATCTACCGACTATTATATTATGAATGACCAGCTAGATCTACTGTCTCTATTATATTTTGAATGACCAGCTAGATCTACTGTCTGTATTATATTATGACAGACCAGCTTGATCTACTGTCTCTATTATATTATGACAGACCAGCTAGATCTACTGTCTCTATTATATTTTGACAGACCAGCTAGATCTACTGTCTAAATTATATTATTACAGACCAGCCAAATCTACTGTCTCTATTATATTATGAGTGACCAGCTAGATCTACCCTCTCTATTGTAATATGATAGACCAGCTAGATCTACTGTCTCTATTATATTATGACAGACCAGCTAGATCTACTTTCTCTATTATATTATGAGTGACCAGCTAGATCTACTGTCTCTATTATATTATGACAGACCAGCAAAGTCTACTGTCTCTATTATATTATGACAGACCAGCTAGATCTACTGTCTCTATTATATTATGACAGACCAGTTAGATCTGTGACTGGAACGAATTGCAAAATTCGCTGAAGTTGGAGACTTTTATCTCCCTCACCAACTTCAAACATCTGCTATCTGAGCAGCTAACCGATCGCTGCAGCTGTACATAGTCTATCGGTAAATAGCCCACCCATTTTTACCTACCTCATCCCCAGACTGTTTTTATTTACTTTTCTGCTCTTTTGCACACCAATATCTCTACCTGTACATGACCATCTGATCATTTATCACTCCAGTGTTAATCTGCAAAATTGTAATCATTCGCCTACCTCCTCATGCCTTTTGCACACAATGTATATAGACTCTCTTTTTTTTCTACTGTGTTATTGACTTGTTAATTGTTTACTCCATGTGTAACTCTGTGTTGTCTGTTCACACTGCTATGCTTTATCTTGGCCAGGTCGCAGTTGCAAATGAGAACTTGTTCTCAACTAGCCTACCTGGTTAAATAAAGGTGAAATAAAAAAATATATTTAAAAAAATCGACTGTCTCTATTATATTATGACAGACCAGCTAGATCGACTGTGTCTATTATATTATGACAGACCAGCTAGATCTACTGTCTATATTACATTATGACAGACCAGCTTGATCTACTGTCTCTATTATATTATGACAGACCAGCAAGATCTACTGTCTCTATTATATTATGACAGACCAGTAAGATCTACTGTCCCTATTATATTTTGACAGACCAACTAGATCTACTGTCTAAATTATATTTTGACAGACCAGCTAAATCTACTGTCTCTATTATATTATGAGTGACCAGCTAGATCTACCCTCTCTATTGTAATATGATAGACCAGCTAGATCTACTGTCTCTATTATATTAGGAATGACTAGCTAGATCGACTGTCTCTTTTTCTTATGACAGACCAGCTAGATCTAATGTATCCATTATTATATGACAGACCAGCTAGATCTACTGTCTAAATTATATTATGACAGACCAGCTAGATCTACTGTCTCTATTATATTATGACAGACCAGCTAGATCTACTGTCTCTATTATCATCCAAGATGGCGTCGCAGTGAAGACGTTATTGTGTATAAGTGTTTGTTTTGTCCTTTTTTTTCGTATTTTTTGTATATATATTTCAATTTATTTTCAATCTCTTCTCAATTTTTTTATTCGATTATACCTTCCGGTAACATGCCTCACCCAATGTGATATGGAATCGCTATTATTTTCAATTTTAGAATACATTCAAGAATCTCCAGAAGCTAACCAGCTAATTAGCTACAAGCTATTTAGTCATTGTTAGCCACTGCTAGCGGCTTTTACCTTCTGCACAGATAGCAGTCCTGTTTTTAGCCTGGATAATTCTCACCTGTCTACCAATATCTCTTGTCTACCAATATCGGACTGTCTCTCCACAACAAAGCCGGATTCCTGCCGTAATCCCTGGACCACTACTTCTGATCTTCACAGCTAGCTTGCAGCTAGCTAGCTAGCTCACAGCTTGCAGCTAGCTAGGTCACAGCTTGCAGCTAGCTTTCACTCACAGTGGCACCCAGTACCGAAGCTATTCCCTGAGGCCCACCTCCCGGCCTACTCAGCTGTTCACCCGAACCCCACTCATACACGGCTAGAGCCCAAAACACCGGATCCTTGCTGTAAACTCTGGACCTTGGCACCGGATCACCGCTGCTACCGATTGGATATAGTGGCTACCGCCAATGCCACGAAGCTAGCACCAATTAGCCGGGGGGCAGGCACATCTCCCGGCTAGTAAACTAAATTCCACAATACCTCTTTTGCCATCTGGCTTGGATTCTCTGTCGACACGGCGCCCCGCCGCACCACCACGATTGGTCTGCCGACGAATACTCCATCCACTGTGCATTCATCCGGCCTCCGTCGGAGCAGACGCTCCTACTAGCCCAGGGCTACTAACTTTAAACGCCGTTTCGCTAGTGTAGTGGGGCTCCCCTGTTCCATCTACTGCTGCCCCCTGGACACTATGATCACTTGGCTACATAGCTGATGCCTACTGGACTGTCCATTAATCACGGTACTCCATTCTGTTTATTTATTTTTTATCTGTCGGCCCCAGCCGCAATCTCAGGCTCTGTGTGTAGTTAATCCGACCCTCTCTGCCTAGTCATCACCATTTTACCTGCTGTTGTTGTGTTAGCTGATTAGCTGTTGTTGTCTCACCTGTTGTTTTAGCTAGCTCTCCCAATCAACACCTGTAGTTACTTTATGCCTCGCTGTATGTCTCTCTCAAATGTCAATATGCCTTGTATACTGTTGTTCAGGTTAGTTATCATTGTTTTAGTTTACAATGGAGCCTCTAGTTCCACTCTTCATACCTCTGATACCTCCTTTGTCCCACTTCCCACACATACGGTGACCTCACCCATTACAACCAGCATGTCCAGAGATACAACCTCTCTTATCATCACCCAGTGCCTGGGCTTACCTCCACTGTACCCGCACCCCACCATACCCCTGTCTGTTTTGCCATTATGTCCATTATGCCCTGAATATATTCTACCACGCCCAGAAATCTGCTCCTTTGTCCCCAACGCTCTAGGCGGCCATAGCCTTTAGCCTTTAGCCGCACCATCATTCTACTCTTCCTCTGTTCCGCGGGTGATGTGGAGGTAAACCCAGGCCCTGCATGTCCCCAGGCACCCTCATTTGTTGACTGTGATCGAAAAAGCCTTGGTTTCATGCATGTCAACATCAGAAGCCTCCTCCCTAAGTTTGTTTTACTTACTTCTTTAGCACACTCTGCCAACCCTGATGTCCTTGCTGTGTCTGAATCCTGGTTTAGGAAGGTCACCAACAATTCTGAGATTTCCATGCCCAACTATAACATTTTCTGTCAAGATAGAACTGCCAAAGGGGGAGGAGTTGCAGTCTACTGCAGAGATAGCCTGCAAAGTAATGTCATATTTTTCAGGTCCATACCCAAACAGTTTGAACTTCTAATTTTAAAAATGAATCTCTCAAGAAATAAGTCTCTCACTGTTGCCTCCTGCTACCTACCCCCCTCAGCTCCCAGCTGTGCCCTGGACACCATTTGTGAATTGATCGCCCCCCATCTAGCTTCAGAGTTTGTTCTGTTAGGTGACCTAAACTGGGATATGCTTAACACCCCGGCAGTCCTACAATCTAAGCTAGATGCCCTCAATCTCACACAAATCATCAAGGAACCCACCAGGTACAACCCTAAATCTGTAAACAAGAGCACCCTCATAGACGTGATCCTGACCAACTGGCCCTCCAAATACACCTCCGCTGTCTTCAATCAGGATCTCAGCGATCACTGCCTCATTGCCTGTATCCGCTACGGGTCTGCAGTCAAACAACCACCCCTAATCACTGTCAAACGCTCCCTAAAACACTTCTGCGAGCAGGTCTTTCTAATCCAGGTCTTTCTAGTATCCTGGAAGGATATTGACCTCATCCCGTCAGTTGAGGATGCCTGGTCATTCTTTAAAAGTAACTTCCTCTCCATCTTAGATAAGCATGCTCCATTCAAAAAATGCAGAACTAAGAACAGATATAGCCCCTGGTTCACTCCAGAACTGACTGCCCTCGACCAGCACAAAAACATTCTGTGGCGGACTGCAATAGCATCGAATAGTCCACGCAATATGCAACTGTTCAGGGAAGTCAGGAACCAATACACGCAGTCAGTCAGGAAAGCAAAGGCCAGCTTTTTCAAGTAGAAATTTGCATACTGTAGCTCTAACTCCAAAACGTTCTGGGACACTGTAAAGTCAATGGAGAACAAGAGCACCTCCTCCCAGCTGCCCACTGCACTGGGGGGGGGGGCTAGGTAACACGGTCACCACCGATAAATCCATGATAATCGAAAACTTCAACAAGCATTTCTCAACGACTGGCCATGCCTTCCTCCTGGCAACTCCAACCTCGGCCAACAGCTCCACCCCCTCCCCCGCAGCTACTCGCCCAAGCCTCCCCAGCTTCTCCTTTACCCAAAGCCAGATAGCAGATGTTCTGAAAGAGCTGCAAAACCTGGACCCGTACAAATCAGCTGGGCTTGACAATCTGGACCCTCTATTTCTGAAACTATCCGCCGCCATTGTCGCAACCCCTTTTACCAGCCTGTTCAACCTCTCTTTCATATCATCTGAGATCCCCAAGGACTGGAAAGCTGCCGCGGTCACCCCCCTCTTCAAAAGGGGAGACACCCTGGACCCGAACTGTTACAGACCTATATCCATCCTGCCCTGCGTATCTAAGGTCTTTGAAAGCCAAGTCAAACAGATCACTGACCATCTCGAATCCCACCGTACCTTCTCTGCTGTGCAATCTGGTTTCCGAGCCGGTCACGGGTGCACCTCAGCCACCCTAAAGGTACTAAACGATATCATAACCGCCATCGATAAAAGACAGTTCTGTGCAGCCGTCTTCATCGACCTGGCCAAGACTTTCGACTCTGTCAATCACCATATTCTTATCGGCAGACTCAGTAGCCTCGGTTTTTCTAATGACTGCCTTGCCTGGTTCTCCAACTACTTTGCAGACAGAGTTCAGCGTGTCAAATCGGAGGGCATGTTGTCTGGTCCTCTGCATGTTGTACGGTCCTGGTCCTCTACCCTAGTAAAACCCCTAGTAAAACTGACTATCCTACTGATCCTCGTCTTGGCGATGTCATCTACAAAATGGCTTCCAATACTCTACTCAGCAAACAGGATGCAGTTTATCACAGTGCCATCCGCTTTGTTACTGAAGCACCTTATACCACCCACCACTGCGACCAGTATGCTCCAGTCGGCTGGCCCTCGCTACATATTCGTCACCAGACCCACTGGATCCAGGTCATCTACAAGTCCATGCTAGGTAAAGCTCCGCCTTATCTCAGTTCACTGGTCACGATGGAAACACCCACCCGTAGCACGCGCTCCAGCAGGTGTATCTCACTGATCATCCCTAAAGCCAACACCTCATTTGGCTGCCTTTCCTTCCAGTTCTCTGCTGCCTGTGACTGGAACGAATTGCAAAAATCGTTGAAGTTGGAGACTTTTATCTCCCTCACCAACTTTAAACCTGCTATCTGAGCAGCTAACCGATCGCTGCAGCTGTACATAGTCCATCGGTAAATAGCCCACCCAATTTACCTACCTCATCTGTTTTTTACTTTTCTGCTCTTTTGCACACCAGTATCTCTACCTGCACATGAACATCTGATCTTTAATCACTCCAGTGTTAAGCACCGGCTGTTAGAGCAGCTCATAGATCACTGCACCTGTACATAGCTCATCTGTAAATAGCCCATCCAATCTACCTCATCCACCACCACAGTATCTCTACTTGCACATTCATCTTCTGCACATTCTACCATTCCAGTGTTTAATTGCTATATTGTATTTATTTCGCCACCACGGCCTATTTATTACCTTACATCACTTATCCTTCCTCATTTGCACATGCTGTATATAGATTTTTCTACTGTATTATTGGTTGTATGTTTATTTATTCCACGTGTAACTCTGTTGTAGTATGTGGCAAATTGCTTTGCTTTATCTTGTCCAGGTCGCTGTTGCAAATGAGAACATGTTCTCAACTTGTCTACCAGGTTAAATAAAGGTGAAATAAAATGTAAAAAATTATAATTGAGAACATGTCACTTGGCTATCTTGTTAATATAATAGATCATCTTTGGTTTCTTTCTTCTTCTTCTTCTTTGAGGTGTTTTGACATACTACAACCCCATAAAAAGGGGGGATGAACCGACTACCACCACCGATGTGGGATGAAAACAACAAGATCTCTAAAACATGGGGGAACTCCTACGGCTTGGAGTTCCACCATGTTGTGAAGTTGGAGCCGAAAGGCGTCCGCATGCTTCCCAACCGAAACAGTTCGGTAGAGTTCGTGCATATATTAAAAAAACATTTTGTGACGTATTTGTTTTGAACTTCAGTGAGGTTTTTTTTCAGAGCCAATGTCTACACCCCTTCGTCAATGATTGGTCAATGGTGGGGATTCTTCTATAAAGTTTTTGTTGTCATTCAATGAGAGATGACTTGTTTTCATGCACATTTTTTCATAGAAAATTACTGCACCAAACATTTTAGTTAGATGCAAAATTTCGCAACTGGCGTGGGTTACGGGACGATGCCCTGTCGGAGCTCAGTGGGATCCCCAAACATATCTTTGTCAATGCCGGAGGCTTCTTCGGGGAAACATGACCAAGGAGGGAGGGAGCACTGGGGATGGCCAGGAGGACCCTGCAGGCTGTACGAACTCTGAAGATAAATGGGGGGCAATCAATTCACATATGGTGTCCAGGTCACAGCTGGGGGCTGAGGGGGGTCTATAACAAGCGACAACTGTAAAATACTTATTTCTGGAAAGGTGGATTTTTAAAGGTAGAAGCTCAAACTGTTTGGGCACAGACCTGGATAGCATGACAGAACTAAAGCAGACTATCTCTCCAGTAGATTGCAACTCCTCCCCATTTGCCAGTTCTATCTTTGTGGAAAATGTTGTAGTTGGGGATGGAAATTTCAGAAGTTTTGTGGCCTTCCTAAGCCAGGATTCAGACACGGCTAGGACATCAGGGTTGGCGGACTGTGCTAAAACAGTGAATAAAACAAACTAAGGGATTAGACTTCTGATGTTAACATGCATGAAACCAAGGCTTTTACGGTTACGGAAGTCAACAAATGATAGGGTCTGGGGAATAGCAGTGGAACTGAGGGCTACAGGGCCTGGGTTAACCTCTACATCACCAGAGGAGGAATAGGATAAGGGTACGGCTAAAGGCTAACAACTGGTCCTCTAGTGCGTTGGGAACAGAGAATAAAAGGAGCAAATTTCTGGGCGTGGTAGAATAGATTCAGGGCATAATGTACAGACAAGGGTATGGTAGGATGTGTGCACAATGGAGGTAAACCTAGGCGTTGAGTGATAAGTGATAAGAGAGGTTAAGTCTCTGGAGGCACCATTTAAGCCAGTTGAAGTCTGCATGTGTGTGGGGTGGGACAAAAGAGCTATCTAAGGCATGTTGAGCGGGACTGAGGGCTCTATAGTGAAATAAAACAATAAGAACTAGCCGAGACAGCAGTAGACAAGGCATATTGACTTTAGAGAGAGGCATAAAGCAATCCCAGGTGTTGATTGGGAGAGCTAAGACAACAACAGGTAAATGGCAACGAATGGGCAGAGCGAGTCAGTTAGGTACATACAGGGCCTGAGTTCAATAGGTGAGTCAGGGGTCTGTTCGGTAGTCACTACTAGGCTAGGCAAGCGGGGGACACGGCGTTCAGAGAGCTAGTGGGCCGGGGCTAGCAGATGGTTCTTCAGCAACATCGTAACGGAATAGCCTGTTGAGACCACATCGGGCGATTACGTCGGCAGACCAGTCGATGGATTGACGGGGCTCCGTGTTGACAATAAAGGGTCCAGACCAAATGGCAAAAGAGGTATTGTAGCCCTAGAATTAGCTAACTGGTGCTTGCTTCGGGACAGAGGCGTTAGCTAACAGTAGCCACTCGTTGGCAGCTAGCTAGCTGCAATGAACCAGTGTAATGATCCAGAGTGGCAGGAATCTGGTGATGTGGTAGAGAGAAGCAGTCCGATATGCTCTGGGTTGGTATCATGCTGTGCTGACTGGCAGGTATTGTCCGAGCTAAAGGTGAAGACCGCTAGCCGTGGCTCACAAAGACTAGTAGCTAGTTAGCTGGCTAGCTCCTGATGGAGGTTCCAGTTATAAGGAATAAAAATAGCAGATCCGTACCACATTGGGTGATGCGGGTTGCAGGAAAGTATATTTAGTTTGTAGATAGAAAGTGAGAATAAAAAAACGGCTATTAACACGGGATAAGACATGGGATAACACAAAGACAAACACACGTTCGACTGCTACACCATCTTGGAAGTAATTAGTGAGACACGGTGTTCCAAACTGCCAATAAAACAATGTCCTTTTCTGGAGAGGTGTCATCATGACACGAGGGAAGTCTATTGATCCCGTCGTTTCATCCTCCCTCCTTACTGCTGACATTAACACTGGGACCATACAGTCACTCCCCCTCCTTACTGCTGACATTAACACTGGGACCATACAGTCACTCTCCCTCCTTACTGCTGACATTAACACTGGGACCATACAGTCACTCCCCCTCCTTACTGCTGACATTAACACTGGGACCATACAGTCACTCTCCTCCTTACTGCCGACATTAACACTGGCACCATACAGTCACTCTCCCTCCTTACTGCTGACATTAACACTGGGACCATACAGTCACTCTCCCTCCTTACTGCTGACATTAACACTGGGACCATACAGTCACTCTCCCTCCTTACTGCTGACATTAACACTGGGGCCGTACAGTCACTCTCCCTCCTTACTGCTGACATACAGTCACCCTCCCTCCTTACTGCTGACATTAACCCTGGGACCATACAGTCACTCTCCCTCCTTACTGCTGACATTAACACTGGGACCATACAGTCACTCTCCCTCCTTACTGCTGACATTAACACTGGGACCATACAGTCACTCTCCCTCCTTACTGCTGACATCAACACTGGGACCATACAGTCACTCTCCCTCCTTACTGCTGACATTAACACTGGGACCATACAGTCACTCTACCTCCTTACTGCTGACATTAACACTAGGACCATACAGTCACTCCAGCTCCTTACTGCTGACATTAACACTGGGACCATACAGTCACTCTCCCTCCTTACTGCCGACATTAACACACGCACCATACAGTCACTCTCCCTCCTTACTGCTGACATTAACACTGGGACCATACAGTCACTCTCCCTCCTTACTGCTGACATTAACACTGGGACCATACAGTCACTCTCCCTCCTTACTGCTGACATTAACACTGGGGCCATACAGTCACTCTCCCTCCTTACTGCTGACATACAGTCACCCTCCCTCCTTACTGCTGACATTAACCCTGGGACCATACAGTCACTCTCCCTCCTTACTGCTGACATTAACACTGGCACCATACAGTCACTCTCCCTCCTTACTGCTGACATTAACACTGGGACCATACAGTCACTCTCCCTCCTTACTGCTGACATCAACACTGGGACCATACAGTCACTCTCCCTCCTTACTGCTGACATTAACACTGGGACCATACAGTCACTCTACCTCCTTACTGCTGACATTAACACTAGGACCATACAGTCACTCTACCTCCTTACTGCTGACATTAACACTGGGACCATACAGTCACTCTCCCTCCTCTCTGCTGACATCAACACTGGGACCATACAGTCACTCTCCCTCCTTACTGCTGACATTAACCCTGGGACCATAGAGAGTACAGACAAAAATAGTCTTGGTAGCCCAGAACCAAGTCTCACGTGGGATCAGCCAACTACTCAAGGTTTCGTCATCACAAGAGACTAATAAGGACCATACAGGCCGGTGCCAGACCCTCTCTCCTCTTTTCAAGCCTCGTCTCTCAGACCAAACAGGCCGAGGCCAGACCATTCTCTCCTCTTCTCAAGCCTCGTCCATCTCTGACATCGAAGCATCCATAATCAGTCATGGTAATTCATTCTCAGAAATTAATGTCCCAATGACACGAGCGGTTCTCGTCATGACATAGTGCCATGACAACGAGAGCAGCCGTACGAATGATTTCTGCAGTCAATTTTCTACTAATTAAGTAGGGGAGGATATGTCATGGATCTCCTGTTAATATAAGGGTGTGTCTCTCTCTCTCTCTCTCTCTCTCGCTCTCTCTCTCCCCCTGCCAATCCTATGCTGTTTTATTCTCCTCCATTCACTGCGGTAACAAATTATCTAATTTATTTTTAATTATGTCTGTCAGTGTTCCTCAGTGTGATGTAGTTAGTTAATTTAATTGTCCTTCAAATTGTTCATACATTCATTCATGTACGTGAGTCGATGCTTAGTTTCTCATTCTGTCCTGAGCCATTGTTTTGCTCTCTCTCTCTCTCCCCACCACTAGCCCACTCATCTCTTTCTCTACAACTAGCCCACTCATCTCTCTCTCTCCACCACTAGCCTAATCATCTCTCTCTCTCCACCACTAGCCCACTCATCTCTCTCTCCCCACCACTAGCCCACTCATCTCTCTCCCTCTCCACCACTAGCCCAATCATCTCTCTCTCTCTCCACCACTGGCCCACTCATCTCTCTCTCTCTACCACTGGCCCACTCATCTCTCTCTCCCCACCACTAGCTCACTCATCTCTCTCTCCACCACTAGCCCACACATCTCTCTCTCCACCACTTGCCCAACCATCTCTCTCTCTCCACCACTAGCCCACTAATCTCTCTCTCTCCACCACTAGCCCACTCATCTCTCTCTCCCCACCACTAGGCCACTCAACTCTCTATCCACCACTAGCCCACTCATCTCTCTCTCCACCACTAGCCCACTCATCTCTCTCTCTCCACCACTAGTCCACTCATCTCTCTCTCCCCGCCACTGGCCCACTCATCTTTCTCTCCACCAGTAGCCCACTCATCTCTCTCTCCACCACTAGCCCACTCATCTCTCTCTCCACCACTAGCCCACTCATCTCTCTCTCTCCACCACTAGCCCACTCATCTTTCTCTCTCTCTACCACTGGTCCACTCATCTCTCTCTCCACCACTAGCCCACTCATCTCTCTCTCTCCAATACTAGCTACTCATCTCTCTCTCTCCACCACTGGCCCGCTCTTCTCTCTCTCCACCACTAGCCCACTCATCTCTCTCTCTCCACCACTGGCCCACTCATCTCTCTCTCCACCACTAGCCCACTCATCTCTCTCGCTCCACCACTGTCCCGCTCATCTCTCTCTCCACCACTAGCCCACTCACTCATCTCTCTCTCTCCGCCACTAGCCCACTCATCTCTCTCTCTCGCTGTCTCACCTCCCCATCTCTTCAATCTGTACGTTAATCAGAAAGGAATTGCTCTGTGTAAGCTCTGTGTAGAGCCCACTCAGAGATAGAGACAATTGGTGTCATTTAGTAAAGTTTAGGCAAGTACCAATGATTCAAGGTTTTTAATTGAATGCCAAGCTCTTTTCCCTTGCCGGGGTTTATGTTAAAACGATGTACAGGTAAAAGTGCCACTCAAGCGTTGCCCACACAGAACACATTTTAGTGGTATTGTTATTAATGTGTGAGGCTCTCATTTCTTCTGGGCCAAAACCAAGGTCTCGCTCCAATCATGGAAAGGAGTTTTTTTTTGTTACATTTCCAGAATAGTGTCTGGACAAAAATAAGTACACAGAATCAAAATCAAATCTATGTCATGCAGTTTGACACAATCCTTCCTTGACTTTCACATGGTTTACTTCACGTGGAAGTGCTATTTATTTTGCATTATGAACAATCTAGTGAAGTGAATTCTGCCCTGAATACTGCAGTTATCACAGCCTGTAGGAGAGAGAGTGGGGGGAGAAGATGAGAGACATGAAAATGACAAAATCAAGGAAGAGAGCAAGAGAAAGACAGAGATAGGGGTTTATAAAGGCAGGAACTATACAGCATTTTGGAGATAGTGCATAGCTTTCACACTATGTTCCACTGAATGTTTGATCGAACCACCTGTTCTCACTGTGACCAGTTCACACCTGTCATACAGTAAGTACACAGCACAAACGCATCACCTTTATCAAGTGCACCCTCTTTTCATGTTTTCCTTCTCAGGCTGGTGGTTCCTGGTCCTCTGGCTGATGTCGTCCCCCACGACACCCCCCCCACCTCCCTTGGACATCGAGGGGAGCCTATGCCGTCAGATCACTCCTGGAATCCCGACGGAGTGGCGGTCGGCTCCAGTGCCTGGTGGACTGGGAAAGGTACGGTCCAGATGAGCGGTGTTGGATTCTGGTGGATGACATTCTAGATCCCAACATCATCTGAGATTTCTCTTTCAGGGCCGTCCTCTTGGCCGGTGTCATCCTGCGGCTGGAGACGCGCGTCAGGACATCGGGAGTGCAGTATTGATCTAACGGCATAGTCGGGATGAGGTAGTATTCTGTAACGTAGATGCAGGGAGTCAGGAAGCAAGTGCAGTCTGATGTGGACGTGACAGTCACGTTCACGTGCTATCAGAGTTATTGGTAATGAATAGTTCCAACTGCGAAGGTTCACTTGAACAATCCTCCAAGCTGGAATTACAAGTGGGAAAATTGGAGAAAATGTTGTTGCTCGAGTTGCCATGTTGTGATGTTTCACCACTGACCTTTTACCTTGTCAACAAAAAGATGACAACAAATCCATTTGAGACAACCTTATCAATATATATAATGGGCCTCCCGAGTGGTGAAGCGGTCTAAGACACTGTATCTCAGTACAAGAGGCATCACTGCAGTCCCTGGTTTGAATCCAGGCTGCAACACATCTGGCCGGGTTTGGGAGTCCCATAGTTGGCCGTGGTGGGCTGTCATTGTAAATAACAATTTGTTCTTAATTCAGTTGCCTTATTAAATAAAGGTTAACATATTGTCAATGTTAAGGAAGCTAGCTAACTTTATTATTAACAACATCAGCTAGATTATCTAGCAAGCTAAAATCCTATTGGTTGAAGAATTGTTGTTCTGACCAAAAAAGCACATGAATGAAACAAAGTCTTATAACTGACATCATAACTAGGAAATAGGAAGTTCTGGCGAGCATGTATATTTCATTAAATAACTAAAAACATCGTTAGCTTAACCGCTTGCCTGTAGGGAAATAACAAGTATGGGAAGACCAAACCAGAGGTTAGCAATAGTAACCATAGACATACTGAACAGTACATACTACATACAGCATTGTTGGAAACCCTAGTGGGAGTAACACAGGTTGTATAGGTTTCATTTCTCCTGACAGATTTGGGTCTGGGTCCAGAGATGCAGTTTATATAATATCCTACTGAATGCTAACTAATATTTTCAGTGTGCTTTGGAAGAGGAGAATACGGATTCCACATATATTATATATCTATTTGACAATTTCAAAATATAATAGTTTTAAATCTGTTGATGGCTGTTGGATAGTAGCAGAGGAAGGATGTCAGGTAGGAGGAGAAGGTAATATGAATATGGGTCACTGTAGCTGTCAGCCAATCGAATGGTTTATTCAACACTGTTGAGTGTCCTGTTTATTTTTTCTACATAATCTCAGCACCAAATCTCACATGTGCTGGTCAGCCGCTGGCCAGTAGAATGTGATGACTGTACTGATCAATTTTTGTATTTTATTTTAACTAGGCAATTCAGTTAAGAACAAATTCTTATTTACAATGACGGCCTACACCAGACGACGCTGGGCCAATTGTGCGCGGCCCTATGGGACTCCCAATCACAGCTGGTTGTGAAGTGACGCCTCTAGCACAGAGATGCACTGCCTTAGACTGCTGTGCCACAGAGGAGCCATCATGGAGTACAGATGCACTGCCTTAGACTGCTGTGCCACAGAGGAGCCATCATGGAGTACAGATACACTGCCTTAGACTGCTGTGCCACAGAGGAGCCATCATGGAGTACAGATACACTGCCTTAGACTGCTGTGCCACAGAGGAGCCATCATGGAGTACAGATGCACTGCCTTAGACTGCTGTGCCACAGAGGAGCCATCATGGAGCATAGATGCACTGCCTTAGACTGCTGTGCCACAGGGGAGCCATCATGGAGTACAGATGCACTTAGACTGCTGTGCCACAGAGGAGCCATCATGGAGTACAGATACACTGCCTTAGACTGCTGTGCCACAGAGGAGCCATCATGGAGTACAGATGCACTGCCTTAGACTGCTGTGCCACAGAGGAGCCATCATGGAGCATAGATGCACTGCCTTAGACTGCTGTGCCACAGGGGAGCCATCATGGAGTACAGATGCACTGCCTTAGACTGCTGTGCCACAGAGGAGCCATCATGGAGTACAGATGCACTGCCTTAGACTGTTGTGCCACAGAGGAGCCATCATGGAGTACAGATACACTGCCTTAGACTGCTGTGCCACAGAGGAGACATCATGGAGTACAGATGCACTGCCTTAGACTGCTGTGCCACAGGGGAGCCATCATGGAGTACAGATGCACTGCCTTAGACTGCTGTGCCACAGAGGAGCCATCATGGAGTACAGATACACTGCCTTAGACTGCTGTGCCACAGAGGAGCCATCATGGAGTACAGATGCACTGCCTTAGACTGCTGTGCCACAGAGGAGCCATCATGGAGCATAGATGCACTGCCTTAGACTGCTGGGCCACAGGGGAGCCATCATGGAGTACAGATGCACTGCCTTAGACTGCTGTGCCACAGAGGAGCCATCATGGAGTACAGATACACTGCCTTAGACTGCTGTGCCACAGAGGAGCCATCATGGAGTACAGATGCACTGCCTTAGACTGCTGTGCCACAGAGGAGCCATCATGGAGCATAGATGCACTGCCTTAGACTGCTGTGCCACAGGGGAGCCATCATGGAGTACAGATGCACTGCCTTAGACTGCTGTGCCACAGAGGAGCCATCATGGAGTACAGATACACTGCCTTAGACTGCTGTGCCACAGAGGAGCCATCATGGAGTACAGATGCACTGCCTTAGACTGCTGTGCCACAGTGGAGCCATCATGGAGCATAGATGCACTGCCTTAGACTGCTGTGCCACAGGGGAGCCATCATGGAGTACAGATGCACTGCCTTAGATGCTGCTGTGCCAGACTGCTGTGCCACAGACTGGAGCTGATGCACTGCCTTAGACTGTTGTGCCACACAGGAGCCATCATGGAGTACAGATGCACTGCCTGCTGTGCCAGAGCCATGCTGTGATACACTGCCTTAGAGCTGTGAGCCATCATGGAGTACAGATGCACTGCCTTAGACTGCTGTGCCACAGGGGAGCCATCATGAAGTACAGATGTACTGCCTTAGACTGCTGTGCCACAGAGGAGCCATCATGGAGTACAGATGCACTGCCTTAGACTGCTGTGCCACAGAGGAGACATCATGAAGTACAGATGCACTGCCTTAGAATGCTGTGCCACAGGGGAGCCATCATGGAGTACAGATACACTGCCTTAGACTGTTGTGCCACAGAGGAGCCATCATGGAGTACAGATGCACTGCCTTAGACTGCTGTGCCACAGGGGAGCCATCATGGAGTACAGATGCACTGCCTTAGAATGCTGTGCCACAGAGGAGACATCATGGAGTACAGATGCACTGCCTTAGACTGCTGTGCCACAGGGGAGCCATCATGGAGTACAGATGCACTGCCTTAGACTGCTGTGCCACAGAGGAGCCATCATGGAGTACAGATGCACTGCCTTAGACTGCTGTGCCACAGGGGAGCCATCATGAAGTACAGATGTACTGCCTTAGACTGCTGTGCCACAGAGGAGCCATCATGGAGTACAGATGCACTGCCTTAGACTGCTGTGCCACAGAGGAGACATCATGAAGTACAGATGCACTGCCTTAGACTGCTGTGCCACAGGGGAGCCATCATGGAGTACAGATGCACTGCCTTAGACTGCTGTGCTACAGAGGAGCCATCATGGAGTACAGATACACTGCCTTAGACTGCTGTGCCACAGAGGAGCCATCATGGAGTACAGATGCACTGCCTTAGACTGCTGTGCCACAGAGGAGCCATCATGGAGCATAGATGCACTGCCTTAGACTGCTGTGCCACAGAGGAGCCATCATGGAGTACAGATACACTGCCTTAGACTGCTGTGCCACAGAGGAGCCATCATGGAGTACAGATGCACTGCCTTAGACTGCTGTGCCACGGGGGAGCCATCATGTAGTACAGATACACTGCCTTAGACTGTTGTGCCACAGAGGAGCCATCATGGAGTACAGATGCACTGCCTTAGACTGCTGTGCCACAGGGGAGCCATCATGGAGTACAGATGCACTGCCTTAGACTGCTGTGCCACAGAGGAGACATCATGGAGTACAGATGCACTGCCTTAGACTGCTGTGCCACAGGGGAGCCATCATGGAGTACAGATGCACTGCCTTAGACTGCTGTCATGCCACAGAGGAGCCATCATGGAGTACAGATGCACACTGCCTTAGACTGCTGTGCCACAGAGGAGCCATCATGGAGTACAGATGCACTGCCTTAGACTGCTGTGCCACAGAGGAGCCATCATGGAGCATAGATGCACTACCTTAGACTGCTGTGCCACAGGGGAGCCATCATGGAGTACAGATGCACTGCCTTAGACTGCTGTGCCACAGAGGAGCCATCATGGAGTACAGATGCACTGCCTTAGACTGTTGTGCCACAGAGGAGCCATCATGGAGTACAGCTACACTGCCTTAGACTGCTGTGCCACAGGGGAGCCATCATGGAGTACAGATACACTGCCTTAGACTGTTGTGCCACAGAGGAGCCATCATGGAGTACAGATGCACTGCCTTAGACTGCTGTGCCACAGAGGAGCCATCATGGAGTATAGATGCACTGCCTTAGACTGCTGTGCCACAGAGGAGCCATCATGGAGTATAGATGCACTGCCTTAGACTGCTGTGCCACAGTGGAGCCATCATGGAGTATAGATGCACTGCATTAACCTCCTCTGTTAAGGTAATGGTGAAAGGTTAGCATGTCTTAGCCTTTTTTAAACTCTTTCAGGAAGGGTAAATAGTAATGTGTCCACTTCCTCATTAATAGGAGTGATGGGAAAGGGAGGAGAAGTTCTCCTGTCTGCCTGTGAATCTGCCCATCCATCGATCTGTCTTTAGCCACTCAGCCTCTTTGTCTTTTATTGACAACTGCACAGCTACAGGTACATTTATCTCAGGTCAAGTCATGATTGGACTAACAAGATAGATAGATGGGTGTTGCAATCAAAAATAAATAGCCTAATCAATACTCTTGATTAAGCCCATGTCATATATTTTCCATATTTACTGTAAGAATTGACGGGCTAGACCACAAACACTAGAACACAAACATGAACAAACAACTGAATTGTTTATTAATTTGCCTTTATGGTCATAATTATTATAATTGTAATACGTTGTGATAAAAACAATTAGGGGAGGTGATTAACACTTGATACCCAGACTGCAGGGAAGGTCTCTCACCTTTTCGTCAAGAGAGGGACAACACATCACACAACGGCCCCTTTAAGAGAGAGAGAGAGAGAGAGAGAGAGAGAGAGAGAGAGAGCAAAGGAGAGAGAGCAAAAGAGAGATAGAGGGCAGAGTGAGAGAGAAGAGAGAGAGAGAAGAGAGAGAGAGAGCAAAGGAGAGATAGAGGGCAGAGCGAGAGAGAAGAGAGAGATTTTCATTTTATTGTTAAGTGCGAGTCAGTTTGAGAAAGGTCTTTAAACTCAGAGGACCTGATGTGATTTTATTGTCTCATACTTCTGAATATCGGTTATGATGACAGCCAGATTAACATATTACGCGCTGTCACGAGATGAACTAAAACGATCACATCGGAGTCGGACCGAACCCAAAGAAGAGTCAACATCGTCTCGTGTGAATTACAACTTGAATAATCATTTTTTGCGGTAACATGTTACAGGTAGACACTTAAATGATCTTTTCTGTTTTCATAATATATATATATTTTTTACAAATTAGGTACAACATGCTCATTATAAAACATCTCATAGGCTAATTGTCTCTGAGTTGAATTCATAGCCTATGATCAAACTGGGCTGAAGTTCTTACCTTATAGACTGATGTGATTGTACAATAACAAATGTTGTCACTTTCTAAATAAGTACTTCTGAGATTACTTTCATTATTACTCAATTAGCCTATGCCAATTAATTTAGAGATTGAGTAACTTAGAACATAGTTAGTTAGATTTCTACTAAATGTGTTTGTATTCCCCAGTAGATCCAGACAGGTTAGAAGATGAAAATTCAATTGTTGAATGAAATCAAGAAAAACCTGTGGCGTAAATTGAGCCAATTACTTTTTCTAACAGAACATGTATTGATTCATATAGCATGTGTAGGTAAGATTAAATGGTAAATTGAATGTTCCCCATCAGGAAGGTATCATAACTGAGGATTGTTGCCCAGCAGGAAGGTATCATTATTGGCTGTTTGTTCCACAGCAGGAAGGTATCATTATGGCTGTTTGTTCCACAGCAGGAAGGTATCATTATGGCTGTTTGTTCCACAGCAGGAAGGTATCATTAATGGCTGTTTGTTCCACAGCAGAACTGTGATTTGTGCCAGTCTCCTGTTTTCTCCATCTCTTTCTTTCTTTCTCTCTCGCCATCACAGGAAATATATGTGATAAAAGCACTGGCTGGCCTGTCATCTCTCTCCCTCTCTCTCTCTCTCTCTCTCTCTCTCTCCTCTCCTCTCTCTCTCTCTCTCTCCCTCTCTCTCTCTCCCCTCTCTCCCCCTCCTCCCTCTCTCTCTCCCTCTCTCTCTCTCTCTCTCTCTCTCTCTCTCTCTCTCTCTCCCCCTCTCTCTCTCTCTCTCTCTCTCTCTCTCTCTCTCCCCTTTCTCTCTCTCCCTCTCTCTCTCTCTCTCTCTCTCTCTCTCTCTCTCTCTCTCTCTCTCTCTCTCTTCCTCTTCTCTCTCTCTCCTCTCTCTCTCTCTCTCTCTCTCTCTCTCTCTCCCTCTCTCTCTCTTTTTTTAATTGTTATTCCTGTGGAGTCCCCAAAATACAACAGTTGATTGTTTTCAAGTGTGTTAATTTGTGTGGTAGATTCCTCTGGATTACTGCGCTGTCTTCTAACTGTTATAATGGGTTTATAAGGTAATAATGTACTGAAGCCCATCTCTCTGTCTGTCAGGCAGATAGACAGACAGGCAGCACAGGGGACTCGCTCTAGTGTGTGTGTGTGCGTGTGTGTGTGTAGCCACCGCTCAGATTGACAACAACCAGAACCACAGGAGAGTAGTATTGTCAGTCCCCTATAAGGAACCAGAATGTGGGTCAGTGTGAGCTGTAAAATTGAAAACGTTCCCATATCTTCTGGTGGACTGAATGGGGAAAATAGATCATTTGTCATTATTAGTATGATTGTGATTCTATAAATAATTTTATAAAGTGTATATGCAATACAGCACATTTGAAATACATACCTAACTGAAATTTCAGCTTTGATTCTTACCAGATGACGAGAACAGTCACCATTTAGTAAGTAGGGCTTTTCCTGGTTAAGGTACATACAGTATGTTGGGTTCTTTCTTCGATAAACATGTTGTATTTTGTCCTCCTGTCAGAACTTTGATTTTCCTTGTTGAGCCTGGGGCAGCAGGGTAGCCTAGTGGTTAGAGCATTGGACTAGTAACTGGAAGGTTGCAAGTTCAAATCCCCGAGCTGACAAGATACAAATTTCTCGTTCTGCCCCTCAAATCTCTCATTCTTCCCCTTAACAGGCAGTTAACCCATCATTGAAAATAAGAATTTGTTCTTAACTGACTTGCTGACTTTTTCAAATTTAACTAGACAAGACAGTTAAGTACAAATACTTATTTACAATGACAGCCTAGTGGGTTAACTGCCTTGTTAACCCACTAGGCTGCTCGGGGATTCAAACCTGCTCGGGGATTCAATCCACCAACCTTCCAGTTACTGGCCCAATGCTCTAACCACTAGGCTACCCACCGCCCCCATCATGGAATATATGTGTGATTCTGACTGAGGAGTCTTGCTATCATAGTTAATGCCTGAGCTAGCAGATATACAACCCAGGCTGTTTTCAATCATGAGCTTAATACACAAATATATTTCTCCTGCAGTCATCCATCACATTCTGACTGAGGAGTCTAAGATAGTGTTGTGGTTTTACCGATAGTTTGTCTCCTTGCTGGACCAGCAGATTCTAACCAGGACTCATGGGTTTAATAAATTATCTTTTACTTTAACCCATCGCATTCTGACTGAAGTTTAATTTTCCTTGCTGGGCCAGAACCAACTGAGGCCACGTCTCGACCATGAGATAAACAAACGAGGAATATTCTTCTGCAGTTATGAATCAGACGTTTCCTTGCTGGGCCAGTAGATAGTCTACATAAAACCCAGTAGATAGCCTACATAAAACCCAGTAGATAGCCTACATAAAACCCAGTAGATAGCCTACATAAAACCCAGTAGATAGCCTACATAAAACCCAGTAGATACTTTACCCAGATTTTAACAAGGACTCGGACACGATTCGTTGGATTAATGTATACTTCTCGACAATCACCCACGTTTCAGAGGAGTCTAGCTACAGTATAGATTGCTTTCCCTGGCTGGGCAATACAATACATGTAGAGACCAGGCTAGGCCTGATAATGGAATAACCATGTTATACAGTCAGGTCCATCATTATTGGTAAAGATAATCGAAAGAAGACTGTATAAAATATATACTACAAATACTGAGATATTTTGTATGCAACAATTTAAAAAATATATATTTTATACTAATACATTTGCTCAGAGAAAAATATTTGTTTAACTATAGTAAAAAACTATAAGGGTGAAACTTATTGGCACCCCTGTTTTCAATAATTCAGGAGAAGAGGGATACCTAGTCAGTTCCACATTTAACACAACCCCTCTGAATCATTGAGGTGCAGGCGGCTGCCTTCATTGACGTCATCGGCACCCAGGGAACCAGTGGGTGCCTTGCTCAGTGGAAGAATAACAGATTTTTTACCTTGTCACCACGGGGATTAGACGCAGGCTACCCGCCAGGCTACCTGCTGCCCCTAACACCCTCCCCTTGTGCCCTTGTGAGGATAATGATTCTGAGCCTTTTTTAACAATGTTTTATGAGATTGGAGAACACATTGGGAGGGATCTTTCCAGATCCTTAATATCCTTTGTCTGCACAAATGCACCGCCCTCTTCAATTAAAACCAATTAAAAATGTTGATTTTGTGGTCAATACATTTTGTTGTTGTTGTTGTGGATTTTGATTTGTGCTTTCTGTTATTGTCTTGCTGGAAGATGCACTTGTGGCCAGGTGTCAGCCTCCTGGCAGAGGCAACAAGGTTTTTGGATCAAATGTCCTGGTACTTTGTAAAGTTTATGACGCCTTGGACGTTAACAAGAGCCCCAGGACGAGTGGAAGCAGAGTAGCCCCATAAAATCACCACCATATTTTACCGTAGGTATGAGGTACTTTTCTGGTATACGCTTCTACCACATACATGAAAATAGCTCTTTGGCCATGCACATCAGTGGTTGGTTTGAAACATAGTGACAGGCTATCTTCAACCCAGCTCAGTCCCCAGCTCAGTCCCCAGATCAGTCCCCAGCCCAGGCTGTGTCTGTCTGTGTCCCTTCCAGCTGTGACAATAGATAGCTCCAAACCGACCTAACATATGTCATGGGGCTTCCGAGTGGCGCAGTGGTCTAAGGCACTGCATCTCAGTGCTATAGGCGTTACTACAGACCCTGGTTTGATTCCAGGCTGTATCACAACTGGCTGTAATTGGAAGTCCCATAGGGCGACACAACCCATGCTCTGTGTCTCTTCCAGCTGTCTTCTTATTGACACGGTGAGGGAGGATTGATGTGTTGGTCTGTTATAGTGAATCAGCAGTGTTACTCAGACATCCATCTGATTGAGTCTCAAATGGCCCCCTATTTCCTGTATAGTGTACTAACCAGGGCTCTAGTCAACAGTAGTACACTATATAGGGAATAGGGGGCCATTTGGGATGCAGACCCTAATGTCTCTGGCTACTATAAACACTGAGATGTATTCTCACTAACATGATTAAGGATGATCTGTGGGGAGATTGATAGAATAATAGATAAATGAGAGTAAATTACTGAAATGTCATGCTTGTCAGATGTGTGTGGGAGGGAGGGAGGTTGACTGGGCACAAACTGGTTAAATCAATGTTGTTTCAATGTAATGTGTCAAAGTATTGCGACATGGAATCTATTTGGAAAATACATTTAGATTAGATAGATTTAAAAAAAAGTCAAACATTTGTACCATTTTGAAGATAACATTTAATTCACAGGATTATGTCACCATAGTAACCAATTTTCAACATCTTGTATAAAAATCTTATATAAAATATGTTGAATTTGTACCTTTTGAAACAACGTCAGATCATCAATGTAATATCCATGATAAGAAAAAAACTATAGGCTGGGCAGCAACCTCCTACTGGAGAGTTGATCTATCTACTGGTATCTCTTCGGTCTCCCATCCTGGGTTTTAACCAAGCCCAGCCTAGCTATTTGTCCCTGAATACAATGTATGAGCTAGTGTGAGAATGATTGTTGAGAAATTTCCACTTAATAGATTCATTGTTGCTAAATAAGTCATTCCAAAGGGTAGCTTCAACAGATCAAATTAAAAGTTACCATTCTTTATGTATTTAGGCCTATATAGCATTTTGGAAGTCATCGACAGCTATTGTTTAAATTCCTCCCAGGATTCAACTACAAACAGAAATTAGAATAGACCTAGGGTTTGGTTGATTTCCAATGGAATCTACAAGTTAATAATACATATTTGAGATTCACGTCTGTTGGATTCTGGATCCTCAAAGAATGCTGGTGGCCATAACAGAAGCCAAACTTGAGTTAGCTTGAGGGTGTGGTTTGATGTGGGTGTGTCCCTGCAACCACCAAGACACACCCATCTGTCAGAACATTGCCCGCAGGTGTTTCCCCCGACTCAATCACAACAAACAATCCTCCTGCAGGTTGAGTTCAATAACTAGTGAAATGGTTACCCAGACTATTTGCATTGCCCCCCACCCTGCCCTCTCCACACCACTGTCACTCTCTGTTGTCATCTATGCATAGTCACTTTAATTAACTCTACCTAGATGTACATACTACCTCAACTAACTGGTGCCCCCGCACATTGACACTGTACCAGCACCCCCCTGTATACAGTCGAAGTCGGAAGTTTACATACACTTAGGTTGGAGTCATTAAAAACTTGTTTTTTCAACCACTCCACAAATGTCTAGTTTTTGCAAGTCGGTTAGGATATCTACTTTGTGCATGACACAAGTCATTTTTCCAACAATTGCTTACAGACAGATTATTTAACTTATAATTCACTGTATCACAATTCCAGTGGGTCAGAAGTTTCCATGCACGAAGTTGACTGTGCCTATAAACAGCTTGGAAAATTTCAGAAAATGATGTCATGGCTTTAGAAGCTTCTGATAGGCTAATTGACCTCATTTGAGTCAATTGGAGGTGTACCTGTGGATGTATTTCAAGGCCGACCTTCAAACTCAGTACCTCTTTGCTTGACATCATGGGGAAATCAAAAGAAATCAGCCAAGACCTCAGAAACAAATTGAAGACCTCCACAAGTCTGGTTCATCCTTGGGAGCAATTTCAAAACGCCTGAAGGTACCACGTTCATCTGTACAAACAATAGTACGCAAGTCTAAACACCATGGGACCATGCAGCCGTCATACCGCTCAGGAAGGAGACGCGTTCTGTCTCCTAGAGATAAACGTACTTTGGTGCGAAAAGTGCAAATCAATCCCAGAACAACAGCAAAGAACCTTGTGAAGATGTTGGAGGAAACAGGTACAAAAGTATCTATGACCACAGTAAAATTACTCCTATATTGACATAACCTAAAAGGCCACTCAGTAAGCAAGAAGCCACTGCTCCAACACCACCATAAAAAAGCCAGACTACGGTTTGCAACTGCACATGGGCACAAAGATCATAATTTTTTGAGAAATGTCCTCTGGTCTGATGAAACAAAAATAATGGGTCTTCCAAATGGACAATGACCCCAAGCATACTTCCAAAGTTGTGGCAAAATGGTTTAAGGAAAACAAAGTTAAAAGGTATTGGAGTGGCCATCACAAAACCCTGACCACAATCCCATAGAAAATTTGTGGGCAGAACTTAAAAAGCGAGCAAGGAGGCCTACAAACCTGACTCAGTTACACCAGCTCTGTCAGGAGGAATGGGACAAAATTCACCCAACTTATTATGGGAAGCTTGTGGAAGGCTACCCAAAACGTTTGACCCAAGTTAAACAATTTAAATGCAATGCTACCAAATACTAATTGAGTGTATGTAAACTTCTGACCCACTGGGAATGTGATGAAAGAAATAAAAGTGAAATAAATCATTCTCTCTACTATTATTCTGACATTTCACATTTTTTAAATAAAGTGGTGATCCTAACTGACCAAAAATAGGGAATTTTTACCAGGATTAAATGTCAGGAATTGTGAAAAACTGAGTTTAAATGTATTTGGCTAAGGTGTATGTAAATTTCTGACTTCATTTGTATATTGTTATTTTTTACTGCTGCTCTTTAATTACTTGTTACTTTTATCTCTTATTCTTATCCGTATTTTTTGACACTGCACTGTTGGTTAGGGGCTCGTAAGTAAGCATTTCACTGTAAGGTCGACATGTGATTTGATTTGATATATGGTGAGATGCTGGAGGAAGCCTTGAATAGGTCAGTAGCCTACAGTGCAATATGAGAAGAATGTAACTGCTGAATTTATGTAATTCTAAACTAAGTGTTTTGATAACTTTCAAATGTAGGAACAGGTCCATGTAAAATAAACAACCCTTTACATAACACCATAGAAGAAGTGTTCTGCTAATATAACAACGTTCACCTTTCACTTTTCATAGTCCTTCCCAGACGATACAGATACTGAGCCTGTCAGCATTTTGTCTGCTGGAAATGGGGCTACCTTATCAAACATGTCAGAGTGGTCATACCTTACTGTGTGGTGTCCCGTATACAACAGATCCTGGTGCAGAATACACAGGGTTTCTCCCTCCCCCAAAAAGACAATACAAGTAAAAGTTGTGTTGAGTAACATTTTAATGTAGAGTGCTAGGTCTCTCTCCATTCAGAGACATCAGTATTAAGCCTGTCTGTCAGAGTGCCAGGTCTCTCTCCATTCAGAGACATCAGTATCAAGCCTGTCTGTCAGAGTGCCAGGTCTCTCTCCATTCAGAGACATCAGTATTAAGCCTGTCTGTCAGAGTGCAAGGTCTGTCTCCATTCCGAGACGTCAGTTTCAAGCCTGTCTGTCAGAGTGCCAGGTCTCTCTCCATTCAGAGACATCAGTATTAAGCCTGTCTGTCAGAGTGCCAGGTCTCTCTCCATTCAGAGACATCAGTATCAAGCCTGTCTGTCAGAGTGCCAGGTCTCTCTCCATTCAGAGACATCAGTATTAAGCCTGTCTGTCAGAGTGCAAGGTCTGTCTCCATTCCGAGACGTCAGTTTCAAGCCTGTCTGTCAGAGTGCCAGGTCTCTCTCCACTCAGAGACATCAGTATCAAGCCTGTCTGTCAGAGTGCCAGGTCTGTCTCCATTCAAAGACATCAGTATCAAGCCTGTCTGTCAGAGTGCCAGGTCTGTCTCCATTCAGAGACATCAGTATCAAGCCTGTCTGTCAGAGTGCCAGGTCTGTCTCCATTCAAAGACATCAGTATCAAGCCTGTCTGTCAGAGTGCCAGGTCTGTCTCCATTCAGAGACATCAGTATCAAGCCTGTCTGTCAGAGTGCCAGGTCTCTCTCCATTCAGAGACATCAGTATTAAGCCTGTCTGTCAGAGTGCCAGGTCTGTCTCCATTCAGAGACATCAGTATCAAGCCTGTCTGTCAGAGTGCCAGGTCTCTCTCCATTCAGAGACATCATTATCAAGCCTGTCTGTCAGAGTGCCAGGTCTGTCTCCATTCAGAGACATCAGTATCAAGTCTGTCTGTCAGAGTGCCAGGTCTGTCTCCATTCAGAGACATCAGTATCAAGCCTGTCTGTCAGAGTGCCAGGTCTCTCTCCATTCAGAGACATCAGTATCAAGCCTGTCTGTCAGAGTGCCAGGTCTCTCTCCATTCAGAGACATCAGTATCAAGCCTGTCTGTCAGAGTGCCAGGTCTGTCTCCATTCAGAGACATCAGTATCAAGCCTGTCTGTCAGAGTGCCAGGTCTGTCTCCATTCAGAGACATCAGTATTAAGCCTGTCTGTCAGAGTGCCAGGTCTGTCTCCATTCAGAGACATCAGTATCAAGCCTGTCTGTCAGAGTGCCAGGTCTGTCTCCATTCAGAGACATCATCAGAGTGCCAGGTCTGTCTCCATTCAGAGACATCAGTATCAAGCCTGTCTGTCAGAGTGCCAGGTCTGTCTCCATTCAGAGACATCAGTATCAAGCTGTCTGTCAGAGTGCCAGGTCTGTCTCCATTCAGAGACATCAGTATCAAGCCTGTCTGTCAGAGTGCCAGGTCTGTCTCCATTCAGAGACATCAGTATCAAGCCTGTCTGTCAGAGTGCCAGGTCTCTCTCCATTCAGAGACATCAGTATCAAGCCTGTCTGTCAGAGTGCCAGGTCTCTCTCCATTCAGAGACATCAGTATCAAGCCTGTCTGTCAGAGTGCCAGGTCTCTCTCCATTCAGAGACATCAGTATCAAGCCTGTCTGTCAGAGTGCCATGTCTCTCTCCATTCAGAGACATCAGCCAAGTCTGTCTGTCAGGTGCTCTGTCTCCATTCAGAGACATCAGTATCAAGCCTGTCTGTCAGAGTGCCAGGTCTCTCTCCATTCAGAGACATCAGTATCAAGCCTGTCTGTCAGAGTGCCAGGTCTCTCTCCATTCAGAGACATCAGTATCAAGCCTGTCTGTCAGAGTGCCAGGTCTCTCTCCATTCAGAGACATCAGTATCAAGCCTGTCTGTCAGAGTGCCAGGTCTCTCTCCATTCAGAGACATCAGTATCAAGCCTGTCTGTCAGAGTGCCAGGTCTCTCTCCATTCAGAGACATCAGTATCAAGCCTGTCTGTCAGAGTGCCAGGTCTGTCTCCATTCAGAGACATCAGTATTAAGCCTGTCTGTCAGAGTGCCAGGTCTCTCTCCATTCAGAGACATCAGTATTAAGCCTGTCTGTCAGAGTGCCAGGTCTCTCTCCATTCAGAGACATCAGTATTAAGCCTGTCTGTCAGAGTGCCAGGTCTCTCTCCATTCAGAGACATCAGTATTAAGCCTGTCTGTCAGAGTGCCAGGTCTCTCTCCATTCAGAGACATCAGTATTAAGCCTGTCTGTCAGAGTGCCAGGTCTCTCTTCCATTCAGAGACATCAGTATTAAGCCTGTCTGTCAGAGTGCCAGGTCTCTCTCCATTCCCTGAGACGGTCAGTTTCAAGCCTGTCTGTCAGAGTGCCTGTCTCCATTCAGAGACAGGTCTCTCAGAGTGCCATTCAGAGACATCAGTATCAAGCCTGTCTGTCAGAGTGCAAGGTCTGTCTCCATTCCGAGACGTCAGTTTCAAGCCTGTCTGTCAGAGTGCCAGGTCTCTCTCCATTCAGAGACATCAGTATCAAGCCTGTCTGTCAGAGTGCCAGGTCTGTCTCCATTCAAAGACATCAGTATCAAGCCTGTCTGTCAGAGTGCCAGGTCTGTCTCCATTCAGAGACATCAGTATCAAGCCTGTCTGTCAGAGTGCCAGGTCTCTCTCCATTCAGAGACATCAGTATTAAGCCTGTCTGTCAGAGTGCCAGGTCTGTCTCCATTCAGAGACATCAGTATCAAGCCTGTCTGTCAGAGTGCCAGGTCTGTCTCCATTCAGAGACATCAGTATCTGTCAAGCCTGTCTGTCAGAGTGCCAGGTCTCTCTCCATTCAGAGACATCAGTATCAAGCCTGTCTGTCAGAGTGCCAGGTCTCTCTCCATTCAGAGACATCAGTATTAAGCCTGTCTGTCAGAGTGCCAGGTCTCTCTCCATTCAGAGACATCAGTATCAAGCCTCAGAGTGCCAGGTCTGTCTCCAAGAGACATCTGTCTGTCAGAGTGCCAGGTCTCTCTCCATTCAGAGACATCAGTATCAAGCCTGTCTGTCAGAGTGCCAGGTCTGTCTCCATTCATAGACATCAGTATTAAGCCTGTCTGTCAGAGTGCCAGGTCTCTCTCCATTCAGAGACATCAGTATCAAGCCTGTCTGTCAGAGTGCCAGGTCTCTCTCCATTCAGAGACATCAGTATCAAGCCTGTCTGTCAGAGTGCAAGGTCTGTCTCCATTCCGAGACGTCAGTTTCAAGCCTGTCTGTCAGAGTGCCAGGTCTCTCTCCATTCAGAGACATCAGTATCAAGCCTGTCTGTCAGAGTGCCAGGTCTGTCTCCATTCAGAGACATTCCTGTCTGTCAGAGATTCAGACATCAGTATCAAGCCTGTCTGTCAGAGTGCCAGGTCTCTCTCCATTCAGAGACATCAGTATCTGTATCCAAGCCTGTCTGTCAGAGTGCCAGGTCTGTCTCCATTCAGAGACATCAGTATCAAGCCTGTCTGTCAGAGTGCCAGGTCTGTCTCCATTCAGAGACATCAGTATCAAGCCTGTCTGTCAGAGTGCCAGGTCTGTCTCCATTCAGAGACATCAGTATCAAGCCTGTCTGTCAGAGTGCCAGGTCTCATTCAGAGACATCAGTATCAAGCCTGTCTGTCAGAGTGCCAGGTCTCTCTCCATTCAGAGACATCAGTATCAAGCCTGTCTGTCAGAGTGCCAGGTCTCTCTCCATTCAGAGACATCAGTATCAAGCCTGTCTGTCAGAGTGCCAGGTCTCTCTCCATTCAGAGACATCAGTATCAAGCCTGTCTGTCAGAGTGCCAGGTCTCTCTCCATTCAGAGACATCAGTATCAAGCCTGTCTGTCAGAGTGCCAGGTCTCTCTCCATTCAGTCAAGAGACATCAGTGCCTGTCTGTCAGAGTGCCAGGTCTGTCTCCATTCAGAGACATCAGTATTAAGCCTGTCTGTCAGAGTGCCAGGTCTCTCTCCATTCAGAGACATCAGTATTAAGCCTGTCTGTCAGAGTGCCAGGTCTCTCTCCATTCAGAGACATCAGTATCAAGCCTGTCTGTCAGAGTGCCAGGTCTGTCTCCATTCAGAGACATCAGTATTAAGCCTGTCTGTCAGAGTGCCAGGTCTGTCTCCATTCAGAGACATCAGTATCAAGCCTGTCTGTCAGAGTGCAAGGTCTGTCTCCATTCTGAGACGTCAGTTTCAAGCCTGTCTGTCAGAGTGCCAGGTCTCTCTCCATTCAGAGACATCAGTATCAAGCCTGTCTGTCAGAGTGCCAGGTCTGTCTCCATTCAAAGACATCAGTATCAAGCCCGTCTGTCAGAGTGCCATCAAGCCTGTCTGTCAGAGTGCCAGGTCTGTCTCCATTCAGAGACATCAGTATCAAGCCTGTCTGTCAGAGTGCCAGGTCTGTCTCCATTCAGAGACATCAGTATCAAGCCTGTCTGTCAGAGTGCCAGGTCTGTCTCCATTCAGAGACATCAGTATCAAGCCTGTCTGTCAGAGTGCCAGGTCTCTCTCCATTCAGAGACATCAGTATCAAGCCTGTCTGTCAGAGTGCCAGGTCTGTCTCCATTCAGAGACATCAGTATCAAGCCTGTCTGTCAGAGTGCCAGGTCTCTCTCCATTCAGAGACATCAGTATCAAGCCTGTCTGTCAGAGTGCCAGGTCTGTCTCCATTCAGAGACATCAGTATCAAGCCTGTCTGTCAGAGTGCCAGGTCTGTCTCCATTCAGAGACATCAGTATCAAGCCTGTCTGTCAGAGTGCCAGGTCTGTCTCCATTCAGAGACATTCAGAGACATCAGTATATCAAGCCTGTCTGTCAGAGTGCCTCTCTCCATTCAGTCTCCATTCAGAGACATCAGTATCAAGCCTGTCTGTCAGAGTGCCAGGTCTGTCTCCATTCAGAGACATCAGTATCAAGCCTGTCTGTCAGAGTGCCAGGTCTGTCATTCAGAGACATCAGTATCAAGCCTGTCTGTCAGAGTCTCTCTCCATTCAGAGACATCAGTATCAGAGTGCCAGGTCTGTCTCCATTCAGAGACATCAGTATCAAGCCTGTCTGTCAGAGTGCCAGGTCTCTCTCCATTCAGAGACATCAGTATCAAGCCTGTCTGTCAGAGTGCCAGGTCTCTCTCAAGCCTGTCTGTCAGAGTGCCATCATTCAGAGACATCAGTATCAAGCCTGTCTGTCAGAGTGCCAGGTCTCTCTCCATTCAGAGACATCAGTATCAAGCCTGTCTGTCAGAGTGCCAGGTCTCTCTCCATTCAGAGACATCAGTATCAAGCCTGTCTGTCAGAGTGCCAGGTCTCTCTCCATTCAGAGACATCAGTATCAAGCCTGTCTGTCAGAGTGCCAGGTCTGTCTCCATTCAGAGACATCAGTATTAAGCCTGTCTGTCAGAGTGCCAGGTCTCTCTCCATTCAGAGACATCAGTATTAAGCCTGTCTGTCAGAGTGCCAGGTCTCTCTCCATTCAGAGACATCAGTATTAAGCCTGTCTGTCAGAGTGCCAGGTCTCTCTCCATTCAGAGACATCAGTATTAAGCCTGTCTGTCAGAGTACCAGGTCTCTCTCCATTCAGAGACATCAGTATTAAGCCTGTCTGTCAGAGTGCCAGGTCTATTAAGCTCTCCATTCAGAGACATCAGTATTAAGCCTGTCTGTCAGAGTGCCAGGTCTCTCTCCATTCAGAGACATCAGTATTAAGCCTGTCTGTCAGAGTGCCAGGTCTCTCTCCATTCAGAGACATCAGTATTAAGCCTGTCTGTCAGAGTGCCAGGTCTGTCTCCATTCAGAGACATCAGTATCAAGCCTGTCTGTCAGAGTGCCAGGTCTCTCTCCATTCAGAGACATCAGTATCAAGCCTGTCTGTCAGAGTGCCAGGTCTGTCTCCATTCAGAGACATCAGACATCAGTATTCAAGCCTGTCTGTCAGAGTGTCCAGGTCTGTCTCCATTCAGAGACATCAGTATCAAGCCTGTCTGTCAGAGTGCAAGGTCTGTCTCCATTCTGAGACGTCAGTTTCAAGCCTGTCTGTCAGAGTGCCAGGTCTCTCTCCATTCAGAGACATCAGTATCAAGCCTGTCTGTCAGAGTGCCAGGTCTGTCTCCATTCAAAGACATCAGTATCAAGCCTGTCTGTCAGAGTGCCAGGTCTGTCTCCATTCAGAGATATCAGTATCAAGCCTGTCTGTCAGAGTGCCAGGTCTGTCTCCATTCAAAGACATCAGTATCAAGCCTGTCTGTCAGAGTGCCAGGTCTGTCTCCATTCAGAGACATCAGTATCAAGCCTGTCTGTCAGAGTGCCAGGTCTCTCTCCATTCAGAGACATCAGTATTAAGCCTGTCTGTCAGAGTGCCAGGTCTGTCTCCATTCAGAGACATCAGTATCAAGCCTGTCTGTCAGAGTGCCAGGTCTGTCTCCATTCAAAGACATCAGTATCAAGCCTGTCTGTCAGAGTGCCAGGTCTGTCTCCATTCAGAGACATCAGTATCAAGCCTGTCTGTCAGAGTGCCAGGTCTGTCTCCATTCAGAGACATCAGTATCAAGCCTGTCTGTCAGAGTGCCAGGTCTCTCTCCATTCAGAGACATCAGTATCAAGCCTGTCTGTCAGAGTGCCAGGTCTGTCTCCATTCAGAGACATCAGTATCAGCCAGTGCCTGTCTGTCAGAGTGCCAGGTCTCTCTCCATTCAGAGACATCAGTATTAAGCCTGTCTGTCAGAGTGCCAGGTCTCTCTCCATTCAGAGACATCAGTATCAAGCCTGTCTGTCAGAGTGCCAGGTCTCTCTCCATTCAGAGACATCAGTATTAAGCCTGTCTGTCAGAGTGCCAGGTCTCTCCCATTCAGAGACATCAGTATCAAGCCTGTCTGTCAGAGTGCCAGGTCTCTCTCCATTCAGAGACATCAGTATCAAGCCTGTCTGTCAGAGTGCCTGTCTCCATTCAGGTCTATCAAGCCTGTCTCAGAGTGCATTCATTCAGAGACATCAGTATCAAGCCTGTCTGTCAGAGTGCCAGGTCTGTCTCCATTCAGAGACATCAGTATCAAGCCTGTCTGTCAGAGTGCCAGGTCTCTCTCCATTCAGAGACATCAGTATCAAGCCTGTCTGTCAGAGTGCCAGGTCTCTCTCCATTCAGAGACATCAGTATCAAGCCTGTCTGTCAGAGTGCCAGGTCTCTCTCCATTCAGAGACATCAGTATCAAGCCTGTCTGTCAGAGTGCCAGGTCTCTCTCCATTCAGAGACATCAGTATCAAGCCTGTCCAGAGTGCCAGGTCTCTCTCCATTCAGAGACATCAGTATCAAGCCTGTCTGTCAGAGTGCCAGGTCTCTCTCCATTCAGAGACATCAGTATCAAGCCTGTCTGTCAGAGTGCCAGGTCTGTCTCCATTCAGAGACATCAGTATTAAGCCTGTCTGTCAGAGTGCCAGGTCTCTCTCCATTCAGAGACATCAGTATCAAGCCTGTCTGTCAGAGTGCCAGGTCTCTCTCCATTCAGAGACATCAGTATTAAGCCTGTCTGTCAGAGTGCCAGGTCTGTCTCCATTCAGAGACATCAGTATCAAGCCTGTCTGTCAGAGTGCCAGGTCTGTCTCCATTCAGAGACATCAGTATCAAGCCTGTCTGTCAGAGTGCCAGGTCTGTCTCCATTCAGAGACATCAGTATCAGAGTGCCAGGTCTCTCTCCATTCAGAGACATCAGTATCAAGCCTGTCTGTCAGAGTGCCAGGTCTGTCTCCATTCAGAGACATCAGTATTAAGCCTGTCTGTCAGAGTGCCAGGTCTCTCTCCATTCAGAGACATCAGTATTAAGCCTGTCTGTCAGAGTGCCAGGTCTCTCTCCATTCAGAGACATCAGTATCAAGCCTGTCTGTCAGAGTGCCAGGTCTCTCTCCATTCAGAGACATCAGTATTAAGCCTGTCTGACATCAGAGTGCCAGGTCAGAGTGCCAGGTCTCTCTCCATTCAGAGACATCAGTATCAAGCCTGTCTGTCAGAGTGCCAGGTCTCTCTCCATTCAGAGACATCAGTATCAAGCCTGTCTGTCAGAGTGCCAGGTCTCTCTCCATTCAGAGACATCAGTATCAAGCCTGTCTGTCAGAGTGCCAGGTCTCTCTCCATTCAGAGACATCAGTATCAAGCCTGTCTGTCAGAGTGCCAGGTCTCTCTCCATTCAGAGACATCAGTATCAAGCCTGTCTGTCAGAGTGCCAGGTCTCTCTCCATTCAGAGACATCAGTATCAAGCCTGTCTGTCAGAGTGCCAGGTCTCTCTCCATTCAGAGACATCAGTATCAAGCCTGTCTGTCAGAGTGCCAGGTCTCTCTCCATTCAGAGACATCAGTATCAAGCCTGTCTGTCAGAGTGCCAGGTCTCTCTCCATTCAGAGACATCAGTATCAAGCCTGTCTGTCAGAGTGCCAGGTCTCTCTCCATTCAGAGACATCAGTATCAAGCCTGTCTGTCAGAGTGCCAGGTCTGTCTCCATTCAGAGACATCAGTATTAAGCCTGTCTGTCAGAGTGCCAGGTCTCTCTCCATTCAGAGACATCAGTATCAAGCCTGTCTGTCAGAGTGCCAGGTCTCTCTCCATTCAGAGACATCAGTATTAAGCCTGTCTGTCAGAGTGCCAGGTCTGTCTCCATTCAGAGACATCAGTATCAAGCCTGTCTGTCAGAGTGCCAGGTCTGTCTCCATTCAGAGACATCAGTATCAAGCCTGTCTGTCAGAGTGCCAGGTCTGTCTCCATTCAGAGACATCAGTATCAAGCCTGTCTGTCAGAGTGCCAGGTCTCTCTCCATTCAGAGACATCAGTATCAAGCCTGTCTGTCAGAGTGCCAGGTCTGTCTCCATTCAGAGACATCAGTATTAAGCCTGTCTGTCAGAGTGCCAGGTCTCTCTCCATTCAGAGACATCAGTATTAAGCCTGTCTGTCAGAGTGCCAGGTCTCTCTCCATTCAGAGACATCAGTATCAAGCCTGTCTGTCAGAGTGCCAGGTCTCTCTCCATTCAGAGACATCAGTATTAAGCCTGTCTGTCAGAGTGCCAGGTCTCTCTCCATTCAGAGACATCAGTATCAAGCCTGTCTGTCAGAGTGCCAGGTCTCTCTCCATTCAGAGACATCAGTATCAAGCCTGTCTGTCAGAGTGCCAGGTCTGTCTCCATTCAGAGACATCAGTATCAAGCCTGTCTGTCAGAGTGCCAGGTCTGTCTCCATTCAGAGACATCAGTATCAAGCCTGTCTGTCAGAGTGCCAGGTCTCTCTCCATTCAGAGACATCAGTATCAAGCCTGTCTGTCAGAGTGCCAGGTCTCTCTCCATTCAGAGACATCAGTATCAAGCCTGTCTGTCAGAGTGCCAGGTCTCTCTCCATTCAGAGACATCAGTATCAAGCCTGTCTGTCAGAGTGCCAGGTCTCTCTCCATTCAGAGACATCAGTATCAAGCCTGTCTGTCAGAGTGCCAGGTCTCTCTCCATTCAGAGACATCAGTATCAAGCCTGTCTGTCAGAGTGCCAGGTCTCTCTCCATTCAGAGACATCAGTATCAAGCCTGTCTGTCAGAGTGCCAGGTCTGTCTCCATTCAGAGACATCAGTATCAAGCCTGTCTGTCAGAGTGCCAGGTCTCTCTCCATTCAGAGACATCAGTATTAAGCCTGTCTGTCAGAGTGCCAGGTCTGTCTCCATTCAGAGACATCAGTATCAAGCCTGTCTGTCAGAGTGCCAGGTCTGTCTCCATTCAGAGACATCAGTATCAAGCCTGTCTGTCAGAGTGCCAGGTCTCTCTCCATTCAGAGACATCAGTATCAAGCCTGTCTGTCAGAGTGCCAGGTCTCTCTCCATTCAGAGACATCAGTATCAAGCCTGTCTGTCAGAGTGCCAGGTCTGTCTCCATTCAGAGACATCAGTATTAAGCCTGTCTGTCAGAGTGCCAGGTCTCTCTCCATTCAGAGACATCAGTATCAAGCCTGTCTGTCAGAGTGCCAGGTCTCTCTCCATTCAGAGACATCAGTATCAAGCCTGTCTGTCAGTCTGGACTTCATCCCATCATCTTGCAAGTCTCCATGTTCTGGCTCCATACATGTTACACACAGTCAATGTTCTAAGACCAGTGGCAGTTAGGATAGGTGATATCTGACAAACAAACATATACTATGTTGAAGTTTGAACAGGTCAAACTAAACCTACCTAACTCTGGTCTCCCCATCGACAACTGTTGGTGAGCAGGCAAGAGGTGAGTCTGGAGGTAAGGTCTTTGCAAGTGTCTCGTTGATGGGCATAGCAGTTTAGATCAGCTCCTGAACCCTCCTCAAATATACTGGTCGTAACACACAAACACACACACAGAGCACTGATTACATTATCAATGGTAGTTATGATTAGCCTGGTGAAAACAACCTGATCACTGCATACACCTTTCTATTCCACTTCAGATATTATGATATGTAATGTGAAATAGAATGGTGAACACAGCGATCAGGCAGGTTCCACCAGGTTAGGTTATCAAGGTGAATTGGGACAAAACTCAAAACTGTTTTGACCTTTAACTAGGTCAAATGTCACCAACCCTGTTCCATTTACAGGAATGCTCACAGCGAGGGCAAGTCTACATGATGCTGAGGGTGCCCTTGCTGGTCTTCTCTATGTTGCATGTTTGGCTGCAAACTGGACATCTCTCAAACAACTGCAGCAAACAATCCTCATAAAGAATGTACACTACATGACCAAGAGTACGTGGACACCTGATCGTCGAACATCTAATTCCAAAACCATGGGCATTAGTATGGAGTTGGTTCCCCATTTGCTGCTATAACATCCTCCACTCTTCTGGGAAGGCTTTCCACTAGATGTTGGAACATTGCTGCTATAACAGCCTCCACTCTTCTGGGAAGGCTTTCCACTAGATGTTGGAACATTGATGCTTTAACAGCCTCCACTCTTCTGGGAAGGCTTTCCACTAGATGTCGGAACATTGATGTTATAACAGCCTCCACTCTTCTGGGAAGACTTTCCAATAGATGTTGGAACATTGATGCTATAACAGCCTCCACTCTTCTGGGAAGGCTTTCCATTAGATGTTGGAACATTGCTGCCATAACAGCCTCCACTCTTCTGGGAAGGCTTTCCATTAGATGTTGGAACATTGCTGCTATAACAGCCTCCACTCTTCTGGGAAGGCTTTCCACTAGATGTTGGAACATTGCTGCCATAACAGCCTCCACTCTTCTGGGAAGGCTTTCCATTAGATGTTGGAACATTGCTGCTATAACAGCCTCCACTCTTCTGGGAAGGCTTTCCACTAGATGTTGGAACATTGCTGCAATAACAGCCTCTACTCTTCTGGGAAGGCTTTCCACTAGATGTTGGAACATTGCTGCTATAACAGCCTCCACTCTTCTGGGAAGGCTTTCCACTAGATGTTGGAACATTGCTGCTATAACAGCCTCCACTCTTCTGGGAAGGCTTTCCACTAGATGTTGGAACATTGCTGCTATAACAGCCTCCACTCTTCTGGGAAGGCTTTCCACTAGATGTTGGAACATTGCTCCAGGGACTTATTTCCATTCACAAGAGCATAAGTGAGGTCGGGCACTGATGTTTGTCGATTAGGCCTGGCTCGCAGTCGGCGTTCCAATTCATCCCGAAGATGTTTGATGGGGTTTAGGTCAGGCCAGTCAAGTTCTTCCACACTGATCTCGACAAACCATTTGTGTATGGACCTCGCTTTGTGCACGGGGGCATTGTCATGCTGAAACAAGAAAGGGCCTTCCCAAAACTGTTTCCACAAAGTTGGAAGCACAGAATCATCTAGAATGTCATTGTATGTTGCAGCGTTAAGATTTCCCTTCACTGGAACTAAGGGGCTCGAACCATGAAAATCATGCCCAGGCCATTATTCCTCCTCCACCAAAATTTACAGCTGGCACTATGCATTGGGACAGGTAGCGTTCTCCTGGCATCCACCAAACTCAGATTTGTCTGTCCGACTGCCAGATGGTGAAGCGTGATCTTAGGCTTGGATGTTTGGCAATGGAAAACCATTTCATGAAGCTCCAGACAAACTGTTTTTTGTGCTGACGTTGCTTACAGAGGCAGTTTGGGACTTGGTAGTGAGTTGTGCAACCAAGCTCTACGAGTTTCAGCACTCGGCGGTCCTTTTCTGTGAACTTGTGTGGCCTCTTCACGGCTGAGTCATTGTTGCTCCTAGGCATTTCCACTTCAAAATAACAGCACTTACAGTTGACCAGGGCAGCTCTATCAGGGCATAAATTTGACGAACTGACTTGTTGGAAAGGTGGCATCTCATGACGGTGCAATGCTGAAAGTCACTGATCATTTCAGTATGGGCCATCCTACTGCCAATGTTTGTTTTTGGAGATTACATGGCTGTGTGCTCAATATTATACTACACCTGTCAGCAATGGGGAGGCAGGTAGCCTAGTGGTTAGAGTGTAGAGGTGGCAGGTAGCCTAGTGGTTAGAGTGTAGAGGTGGCAGGTAGCCTAGTGGTTAGAGTGTAGAGGTGGCAGGTAGCCTAGTGGTTAGAGCGTTGGTCCAGTAGCCAGAAGGTTGCTAGATCAAATCCCAGAGCTGACAAGGTGAAAAATATGTTGTTCTGCCCCTGAACAAGTCTGTTAACCCAATGTTTCCAGGCTGTCATTGTAAATAAGAATTTGTCCTTAATTGACTTGCTTAGTTAAATAAAAACAGGTGTGGCTGAATGGCAAAATCCACATACTTTTGGCCATGTAGTGTACTTCCTCATCTTATGAGGTGGTGTTAACTGGGAAGCCCTGTGACAGGGTGATACAATAGGCAGTCAAGTGTTAAATCAATTTTTTTTATAAAGAAAGTGACAAAGATTTTTGATAATGGCTCTTCAACTTGTATCTGCTTGGCTGGGTAATTAACCTACTGGTTTATCAAATTAGGTATTTTTTATACAACTTTTCACATAACACACATTAAATAAAATAAAATCAAAGCAAATGTATTTGTCACATACACATGGTTAGCAGATGTTAATGCGAGATGATATGATATGATGATATGGTATGTAAACATTATATTAAGTGGCATTGTTTAAAGTGGCTAGTGATACATTTTTCCATACATTTTCCATTATTAAAGTGGCTGGAGTTGAGTCAGTATGTTGGCAGCGGCCACTCAATGTTAGTGGTGGCTGTTAAACAGTCTGATGGCCTTGAGATAGAAGCTGTTTTTCAGTTTCTCTGTCCCTGCTTTGATGTACCTGTACTGACCTCACCTTCTGGATGATAGCAGGGTGAACAGGCAGTGGCTCGGGTGGTTGTTGTCCTTGATGATCTTTATGGCCTTCCTGTGACATCGCGTGGTGTAGGTGTCCTGGAAGGCAGGTAGTTTGCCCCCGGTGATGCATTGTGCAGACCTCAGTACCCTCTGGAGAGCCTTACGGTTGTGGGTGGAGCAGTTGCCGTACCAGGCGGTGATACAGCCCGGCAGGATGCTCTCGATTGTGCATCTGTAAAAGTTTGTGAGTGCTTTTAGTGACAAGCGTAATTTCTTCAGCCTCCTGAGGTTGAAGAGGCGCTGCTGCACCTTCTTCATCACACTGTCTGTGTGGGTGGACCAATTCAGTTTGTCCGTGATGTGTACGCCAAGGAACTTAAAACTTACTACCCTCTCCACTACTGTCCCGTCGATGTGGATAGGGGGGTGCTCCCTCTGCTGTTTCCTGAAGTCCACGATCATCTCCTTTGTTTTGTTGACATTGAGTGTGGGGTTATTTTCCTGACACCACACTCCGAGGGCCCTCACCTCCTCCCTGTAGGCCATCTCGTCGTTGTTGGTAATCAAGCCTACCACTATAGTGTCGTCTGCAAACTTGATGATTGAGTTGGAGGTGTGCATGGCCAGGCAGTCGTGGGTGAACAGGGAGTACAGGAGAGGGCTCAGAACGCACCCTTGTGGAGCCCCAGTGTCGAGGATCAGCGGGGTGGAGATGTTGTTACCTACCCTCACCACCTGGGGGCGGGCCATCAGAAGTCCAGTACCCAGTTGCACAGGGCGGGGTCGAGACCCAGGGTCTCGAGCTTGATGACGAGTTTGGAGGGTATTATGGTGTTAAATGCTGAGCTGTAGTCGATGAACAGCATTCTCACATAGGTAGTCCTCTTGTCCAGATGGGTTAGGGCAGTGTTCAGTGTGGTTCGATTGCGGTGTCTGTGGACCTATTGGGGCGGTAAGCAAATTGTAGTGGGTCTAGGGTGTCAGGTAGGGTGGAGGTGATATGGTCCTTGACTAGTCTCTCAAAGCACTTCATGATGACGGAAGTGAGTGATATGGGTCAGTAGTCGTTTAGCTCAGTTACCTTAGCTTTCTTGGGAACAGGAATAATGATGGCCCTCTTGAAGCATGTGGGAACAGCAGACTGGGATAAGGATTGATTGAATATGTCCGTAAACACACCGGCCAGCTGGTCTGCGCATGCTCTGAGGACGCGGCTGGGGATGCCGTCTGGGCCTACAGCCTTGCGAGGGTTAACACGTTTAAATGTTTTACTCACTTCGGCTACAGTGAAGGAGAGTCCGCAGGTTTTGGTAGCGGGCAGTGTCAGTGGCACTGTATTGTCCTCAAAGCGAGCAAAGAAGTTGTTTAGTCTGTCTGGGAGCAAGACATCCTGGACCACGACGGGGCTGGTTTTCTTTTTGTAATCCGTGATTGACTGTAGACCCTGCCACATACCTCTTGTGTCTGAGCCATTGAATTGCGACTCTACTTTGTCTCTATACTGACGCTTAGCTTGTTTGATTGCCTTGCGGAGGGAATAGCTACACTGTTTGTATTCGGTCATGTTTCCGGTCACATTGCCCTGGTTAAAAGCAGTGGTTTGTGCTTTCAGTTTCTTGCGAATGCTGCCATCAATCCACGGTTTCTGGTTTGGGAATTTTTTAATAGTTGCTGTGGGTACGACATTGCCGATGCACTTGCTAATAAACTCGCTCACCGAATCACATGGAACTTGGTAAAAGGAGGCATGATTTGTGCTATAATAGGTGGCTAGTTATTGAATGATTTCTCCTTCATAACAATGAGGCACATCCAGTAACGTCCTGTCCTCCTTCACACTCTCTATGTGCCTTTGGTACCTAGTAGTGACTGTTTGTGACTAGGAGGATTTTTCAGATGAGCGGGCTTAATCATTTTTTTCGCTTTCATTTTTATTCCTCCCTGTTATGGTCCTGAACCTTAATCGCCTCTCTCTCTCTCTCTCTCTCTCTCTCTCTCACTTTCTGTCTTTCTTTCTTACTTTCTGTCTTTCTTTCTGGAATCTGCAGTAGTGGGAAACAGTGCCACTGAACGCCATACCACCGTTGTTATTGTTTTTGTTGCAGAGCTGAGGAGCATCGTGCAGCATGGTAAAAAAAATACTGTACATATTGTGCTCTTCTATAAAACAGTGTTCATTGTTTGCAGTAACTTCTTTTGTTGTTCTAATATCACAGATGTGGCTGTTTCACCATTTTGGAATCCAGCTTTAAGTTGTTATGTTCTAAATCCTAAGGTCTTACTGACCTAAGGGTCGATACATTATAACCATATAGCCTGTTAGACCCTTGGGTCTTCATGAACCTAAGGTCTTAATAACCTGAGGGTTGAATCATTGCCATAACAAAGCCAATTGTTATTTCCCTGGGGAGTATTTACAGGACATTGATATCTAGCTCCTGTTTTTTCCCGTGGATGGTCTTTCAGTGTAATTTCCCTTCTCCACACGTGGATGTGGGTGTCCATGTACTGTGAGTCGTTTTCCCGTGGTGGTTCTTTCTGTGGGTTCCACTCACTGTGGCTGTGTCCTGTGTTGTTTCCCTTCTCCACACGTGGATGTATTCTATAGTCTCTTCTCATCCCGTTTTCTATTCTGTTCCATCAGGCTCAGCTGGCCCTGTCGTCTCCCTCTGGATCTGGGGTGGGTCTGGGGCTATGGTGCCCGAGCGGAAGGACTGGATGTCATGGTGGTGCACCGGGGAGAGGGATGGAGATTACTAGGAGAGAGGGTTCACAGGGGAAATGTATGGGGACAGGGGAGTGGAGAGAGAGATGGCTGGAGCCGAGCCTGGGGAAAAGGCTGGGACCGAGCCTGGGTCGAGGCCTGCAGAGAGAGTTTGGAAGCTGGCTGTTCACCCTGCCTTTCCTGCTCCTTCTCCTCCTCCCCCCGGTGTTCCCCCAGTGCCCTGACAGCTGCCACTGTGTGTGGGAGAGCAGCATGGTGCTGTGTACGGATGCTGGGCTCCATGAGTTCCCCCAGGGCCTTCCTCTGGACACCGTCATACTACACCTGGAGAGAAACTACATCCGCTCGCTCCCTGAGGGAGCCTTCAGGCAAGGAAGATAACAGTTGTGTTTTAATATGATTTTTAATTCACCCTGCATGCTGTTATTGTCTTTTATTAATTCATTAATTTATTCATTGCAATTCAAATCTGGCTCCCAGTTTGTCTTTAGTTCTGGGTAATTATGATGTTTCTGACACTTCCTCTTGTTATATACCTTCAGGGAGCTGACCCACCTGAGGGAGCTGTATCTCTCCCACAACCACATCAACACCCTCTCCTCCGGGGCCCTGCGACACCTGAGCTCAGAGCTCCGTCTCCTGGACCTCTCCCACAACTTGTTACGCCAGGCCAGCCGGGACGAGTTTGGTTCCACGCGGGCCAAGACGCGCCTCTACAACAACCCGTGGCACTGCGACTGTACCCTGCAGGAGCTGGTGGAGACGTTAAATCTAGAGCCGGAGACTGTCAACGGGATCATGTGTGAGAGCTCTGTGAGGAGCTCCGGGGAGGGGAGTCGCTGGGAGGATCCAGGAGGGGCAGCAGAGCACTCCGGTCAACCCCTGGTTAAGCTGCTTAACTCTGGGGTAAACTTCTGTAGTCTTCAGAGGAAGACAACGGATGTAGCCATGCTGGTGACCATGTTTGTGTGGTTCTTCATGGTCATTGTTTATGTGGTCTACTACGTGAGACAGAACCAGGCTGAGACCAGAAGACATCTGGAGTATCTGAAGAGTTTGCCCAGTCCGAGGAAAACACTCACGGAGACAGACACGATAAGCACTGGTCTCTGAACTATTTATTTATTGCCCTCGTTTAACAAGGTAAGTTATTGAGAAGACATTATTTTTAACAAAAACAACCAGACCAAAAGAAGACCCAAGAGAAGGCCTAAGAGAAGGCCCAAGATGAGGCCTAAGAGAAGGCCTAAGAGAAGGCACAAGAGAAGGCCCAACAGAAGGCCTAAGAGAAGGCCTAAGAGAAAGCCCAACATAAGGCCTAAGAGAATGCCTAAGAGAGCTCAACATAAGGCCTATGAGAAGGCCTAACAGACTGCCTAAGAGAAGACCTAAGAGAAGTCCCAAGAGAAGGCCCAACATAAGGCCTAAGAGAAGCCCAACAGAAGGCCCAAGAAAAGGCCCAAGAGAAGGCCTAAGAGAAGCCCAAGAGAAGGCATAAGAGAAGACCCAACAGAAGGCCCAAGAAAAGGCCCAAGAGAAGGCCTAAGAGAAGGCCCAACATAATGCCAAAGAGAATGCCTAAGAGAGCTCAACATAAGGCCTATGAGAAGGCCTAACAGACTGCCTAAGAGAAGACCTAAGAGAAGTCCCAAGAGAAGGCCCAACATAAGGCCTAAGAGAAGCCCAACAGAAGGCCCAAGAAAAGGCCCAAGAGAAGGCCTAAGAGAAGGCCCAACAGAAGGCCCAAGAGAAGGCCTAAGAGAAGGCCTAAAGAAAGCCCAACATAAGGCCTAAGAGAAGGCCTAAGAGACAGCCTAAGAGAAAGCCCAAGAGAAGGCTCAACATAAGGCCTATGAGAAGGCCTAAGAGAAAGCCCAAGAGAAGGCCTAAGAGAAAGCCCAAGAGAAGGCCCAACAGAAGACCCAAGAGAAGGCCTAAGAGAAGGCCTAAAGAAAGCACAACATAAGGCCAAAGAAAAGGCCTAAGAGACAGTCTAAGAGTAGGCCTAAGAGAAGGCCTAAAGAAAGCCCAACATAAGGCCTAAGAGAAGGCCTAAGAGAGCCTAAGAGAAAGCCCAAGAGAAGGCCCAAGAGACTGCATTCCATTGCAACAATTTAGGGCTACTGTCTGTGGAGAAATCAATATATTGCACGTCTCTGTATTGGATTGGAGATGGTTGTACTTACAATTGTTACTTTAAAATGGCCTCTCAATAACAACTCTGACTTGAATGAAATAATTACAACATCTTATTTTTGTAACTACTATCTCACTGAACAAAAAAATATAAACGCAACATACAACGATTTTTAACATTTCACAGTTCATATAAGGAAATCAGTCAATTTCAATAAATAAATTAGCCCCTAATCTATGGATTTCACATGACTGTTGGGGACAGATACCGTAAAAAAAAGGGGCATGGATCAGAAAACCTGTCAGTATCTGGTGTGACCACCATTTGCCTCATGCAGCGTGACACAACTCCTTCCTATAGAGTTGATCAGTCTGCTGATTGTGACCTGTAGAATGTTGTCCTTCTCCTCTTCTATGTCTGTACGAAGTTGCTGGATATTGGCGGGAACTGGAACACGCTGTTGTACATGTTGATCCAGAACATCCCAAACGTGCTCAATGGGTGACATGTCAGCTGAGTATACAGGCCATGGAAGAAATGGGATATTTTTAGCTTCCAGGAATTGTGTACAGATCCTTGTGACATGGGGCCGTGCATTATCATGCTGAACCATGAGGTGATGGCAGCGGATGAATGGCACGACAATGGGCCTCAGGATCTTGTCATGATATCTTTGTGCATTTAAATTGCCATTGATAAAATGCAATTGTGTTCGTTGCTCATAGCTTATGCCTACCCATACCAAATTCAAAAGAATCTCGCACATCTGAGCTATCTAATGTGCAGGTGCATGGCAACAATTGAACAAGATGAAGGAAGAAGGAAACCGCACATTGCTCTTGATAGTATCACTGATATTTAATAAGCTTACGTATCGGCCTCACGGCCTTCGTCAGAGCTTTTACCTATTCCATACTGCCACCATGGGGCACTCTGTTCACAAGACGCCATACAAGTTGTCTGCCATCTACCCGGTACAGACGATACCAGGATTCATCCATGAAGAGAACACTTCTCCAGCGTGTCAGTGGCCATCGAAGGTGAACATTTGCCCACTGAATTCGGTTACGACTCCAAACTGCAGTCATGTCAAGACCCTGGTGAAAGCATGCGGATGAGCTTCCCTAAAACGGTTTATGACAGTTTGTGCAGAAATTCTTTAGTTGTCTCAGATGATCTCGCAGATGAAGAAGCTTTTTGTGCGTATGGAAATAAACTTTTGTGCGAATGGAACATTTCTTGGATCTTTTATTTCACATCATGAAACATGGGATCAACACTTCACATTTTGTGTTTCTATTTTTGTTCAGTATACTTTCCAATACTTTAAATATATTTTTCATTTATTATTTAGAAATTACAAAAAAACACAGCTTTAACAGTGTCCAAATGGAGAGAAAGACACAAAGAAGAAAGAAGGAGCGAAATAGCAAATCGCAAAAAGAAAGTCAATATTTATTGGCACCTTTCATCGTCAAATAATGGTGGCATTCATATTCCATTAGACTGTTAACAGAGAAAACAGACCTTGACCTAATTCATTTTGAACGGCAGATAGCAGATCCTTACAAACCAGAAGGCTAATCGGAGGGTCTGTTTGTACTCTATCCATCAGGTTCAAAGGGTATGTGATGTTGATTCATATTCTGGATCATTAGAACTAGCTATTCTACTCCAGGCTTTGAAGGGCAGTGAAGGCCGTTTTAACCCCCAAGCTACAAGGTCACTGAGTCCCAACCAGCTAGTCATCTATATTCTCAATCCCCACATTGATTACTTTGTGCTGTTCTAAATTTACTCTGGCTCTACGAAGTGGTGGCAAATCAGTTTCTGGTCATCAAGTACGCAGCAAGCAATCATTTCTAAATTGGCCGAGGGTATCAGCTGGCTCAGAAGCAGAGAGTAGAGTAGAGTATGATGGCAGGGTATCGGCAGGGTATCAGCTGGCTCGGCAGCAGAGAGTAGAGTATGACGGCAGGGTATCAGCTGGCTCGGCAGCAGAGAGTAGAGTATGACGGCAGGGTATCAGCTGGCTCGGAAGCAGAGAATAGAGTATGACTGCAGGGTATCAGCTGTCTCGGAAGCAGAAAAATGTAATTACGACCCGATTTAGAGTGGTTTAATAATTAACATGATCTTTGTCAAAAATTATCAGAGGAATGACACAAACATGGTTTTTCAGAACAGCTCGTTTCTGTGGATCCTAAATTGTCTTCTAAGTGCAATTTTAAAGCCTGTCTGTGGGGTTAAAGGGACACTTTTGGATTTTGACTTTGTCTACTACCCCAAAGTCAGATGAACTCATGGATACCATTATGTCTCTGTGTGAAGTTTGAAGGAAGTTGATTAACTAGTGCTAGTGTAAGCCTATGGGTATCTGCTAGCATGCTATTATATACCCATAGACTTCCAGTCATTGTGCTTACTCTAGCTAGCATTGGCTCACTAAACTACCTCTAACTTCCTTCATACTGGATGAAGAGACAGAAAAAATGGTATCCACAAGTTCAATTGACTCTGTGGAAGTCAAGGGCCTCATTGCCAAATCCTGAAGTATCTTTTTAAAGTAATGGTCCTCTATTTTTCTCCTGGACTTTCAAATTGTGACTGAAGTGAGTTTAAGAGACAGTTGTCTTTATGCACAGCGAGAGCAGGCCCATTGTGACATGTGATGTAATAAGGCACGTTTTTAGCCTCTCAAAGTTAGACATTCCTGGACCATATCGTTGTTATAGCGATCAGAATAGGATGTTAAGTGTCTCATGAACAAACTGGAGTACATGTTCACCAGCCCATCTGTAATGAGTTTCCTGTGAATATCAAAACGTGTTAGATATTTCTCTATTCCATTTGTCTCAGATACTGTGTAGCAACATGTTTGTTGTGAAACCCTATATTACTTTGTATTGCATGTGTATATCGTTGTGATGTTCAGAGATCCATTCTAGTACAGTTTGTGGTGTTCAGAGATCCATTCTAGTACAGTTTGTGGTGTTCAGAGTTCCATTCTAGTACAGTTTGTGGTGTTCAGAGTTCCATTCTAGTACAGTTTGTGGTGGTCAGAGATCCATTATAGTACAGTTTGTGGGGAAACTGTGAAAATTAACTAAGAAAATATTGAAATTCATTTTGTGATAATTGAACAAATTACAAAACTTGTTCCTTTAAATTATAGCAGTGCTCGTTTAATTGACACCCCTGGTCCTTTAACTGATAGCACTGTCCCTTTAAATCAGGGGTGGGCAAACTTTTGTCTCAAGGGCCACACTGAGATTTCGGAAATTCGACGGAGGGCCACATAGATTTTTTTTAAACCAATTACTAGTTTGTCAAAAAAATGTGTGGCCCAGAAAAATGGCAGTTATTTAAAAATATATAGGTCCATTATAATTTATATAAATATATAGTTCCATTATAATTTATAGAAATATAGTTCCATAATAATTTCTACATGCTTTCTATCTGGATTTTAGATGTTCAACTGTGTCCTGGAGTGTTTATTGTTTTACCCAAAATAATAGTTGACTCAAACCACCTGCGGTTTGATGATGATGATAGCACAGCTCCTTTAATTGATAGCACTGTACAATCATTAACTGTTCTGTAACTGTTTTGTGTCACAGGCTACAATGAATGTAGACCACAACCTGAGTGACAAAACCGATTCTGTGGAAATGCCAATGACCCAAACACAAGAACCAAGCATCCCTCCTTTTGTGTCATTTGTTTTATTTGTGATGTATTTTTGTTGATTTGTTTACCTGTTGTTCTTTATGTTAATAATTATTAAAACAAAGATTACATCATAGATTTGGAAACCAATACATTAAATATTAAATTTACTCTAAAACCAAGTTTAAGAAAAAAAATATATGTAAAAAATGAAACAAACGTGGCTCTGTGTTGTTAAGAGAAATGCTTCTACCTTTTATTGCTACGGTGAAAGGTGAAAGATGTAAAGTCAGGAAAGAAAATTAAATAAAAAGTACAGGATGACATAATAAACCCATACAGTTACTGATTATTGTGGTTGGAAATGTTTCCCATTCCTACTCTATCTACCATGCTTAAAAACGATCTGAAAATATTGCAAAACTATTTTACACATACAAAATAGTACATGATATGAACTTTCCACTTCCTCACTAAATTTAGCCTTTTCTCTCCCACAAATAAAACAAAAAGAAAATGGCCGCTCACCATCATCCACCTCTCCACTGTATCTCCTTGTGTGTTCTGACTGCATCCCACCCCTCAATATGCATTTAGCCCAAACACACAGACCAAGGCAGAGTGCATACAGGACACAGGATCAATATTTGGTATTGCTTCTATCTCTGGGAACATAATAGTGAAGTGTTTCATCATACATTCAGGGTACAGAAAAAAGACCTTCCCAGATAGTTCATGCACACTTTTCTCTGGAGCAATATGAGGATGAATAACAATCAAAATCCCCCCAAAAATAAAATTAAAAAAGCGACTTCAGTCTGTTACTTGTTTTTCCTTTTATTTCCAATTTACATTAATCAAAACTGCAACAAAAACAAAATCATGATCATCATATTTAATAATAATAATAATAGTAATGCTATCATTATTAGCAATAATACTATTATTATTATTAATAATACAAAATATACACACCCTCAAAAATAAAAGCACCCTCTGCCCTGGTCGTAGGTGGTTTTCCTCTGTGTGTAAAGGAGGTCTGGATTGTCTAGTAGTGATATCACTGTGAGAAAGAACTCACTCAAGTCTAACAGCCCTGCCCTGTTCTTGTTCCTAGGGGGGCATGGCCTGTTCCTACGGGGCGTGGCCAGGGCCAAGGTACTTCCTGCCAGGGTAGAGGGTATTTCCTGTGTGAGAGGACAGTGGGGGCATATGGGACAAAGTGGAGTGGGATAGGTCAAGGGTTAAAGGCACCTTCTGGTGGTCTTCTCACAACATGGGGTCTCATGCACCAAAGATATGATCACCCAAGCTGGATTTGTAAACTTGGATAACTTTGCTTAGTTGTTTCTTTCTTTTTTAGCGTGAGGTAGCTTATAATATAATTAAAACAAAACAAAAAAAGTTTAGATCTGAGATTGAAATCCCGAATTGAACATGCCTCTTACAAAAATGATAGACGCGGTTTCTGTTTCATTGGGCAGCCAATGAGGGGGATTGTGGTCGGGGGGGAAGGGGCAGCGACATTTACCACTCTGAAAACAAATCTCAGCGTGAAATGTACTCTCTGAAAACTGTAGATATATGTATACACACACATATACATATATACACATTATGAACATGTCACTAATACATCAGTATCTGGTTGTTAAAGAATACAGACTGGTTTTACAGCAATAGCACCATTTGACTATATTATAATACACAGTAACTTCCTGATACACACTGGGGCGGCGGTTGGAACTAGGAACACCTGCACCTATCACACTGCTCCGTTTTTGGTTTGGATTTGATATAATGTTTGAGAAGGTATGGAATAGGAGAAAGAAAAGAGGAGATTGGGGAGGTGGGGAACTGATAGATTATGTATGTAGTTGTGCGTTGGGCCTTTTTACAGGGTAACACACTCAGTCCTAACACACCTGGGACCTACACCTGAACAATAAATAAATAACACCAAGTCGGCTCTCTTTCTGTCATGCTCTGACATACTCCCCCTTTCTCTCCTTCTCCTCTTCCTTTGTTCCTTCTTGTTAGTGGGGAGGTGCTCCCAGGCTGGGGGGTGGAGTGGATGGGGGAATGGAGGGAGGGGTTGACGGAGGGAGACTGGAAGTCGATGAAATCACAGATGAATATTGCCGGTGCCATTCAGTGCAGATATCCTAGTTGGAAAAATCACTTTTTACTTTAAAAAAAAAAGCGACTTGATCTTTCTCTTTTCTCTCTTTCATTCATTTTGCTAGAAGTGTGTGTTCCTCTCTCTGTCTCTCTCTCCATCATCTTTTATGGGTTTTTTCTCAGCTTTTCCTTTTTCATTCCTTTGTCTTTACAAGAAGCAGACTGCACCGACGTCGACTCCAAACTCTTGGTCCGCTCCTCCAATATCCATGGGAGCAATGTCCACGATGGGCAGCCGGCTGGTCTTCTGAGATCTGTAGTCAATCACTGTCTTGCCCCATGCTCCTGTGTGTTTCTGGGGACAGAGAGGCAGAGCTGATATTGTTAGAGGACAGGGCTGATATTGTTAGAGGAGAGGGATGATTCTGTTAGAAGAGAGGGATGATATTGTTATAGAACAGGGCTGATATTGTTAGAGGAGAGGGATGATTCTGTTAGAAGAGAGGGATGATATTGTTATAGAACAGGGCTGATATTGTTAGAGGACAGGGCTGATATTGTTATAGGACAGGGCTGATATTGTTAGAGGAGAGGGATGATACTGTTAGAGGAGAGGGATGATACTGTTAGAGGGCTGAGTTAGGGATGATTCTGTTAGAAGAGAGGGATGATATTGTTATAGAACAGGGCTGATATTGTTAGAGGACAGGGCTGATATTGTTATAGGACAGGGCTGATATTGTTAGAGGAGAGGGATGATACTGTTAGAGGAGAGGGATGATACTGTTAGAGGAGAGGGCTGATACTGTTAGAGGAGAGGGATGATACTGTTAGAGGAGAGGGATGATATTGTTAGAGGAGAGGGCTGATACTGTTAGAGGAGAGGGATGATACTGTTATAGAACAGGGCTGATATTGTTAGAGGAGAGGGATGATACTGTTAGAGGAGAGGGATGATACTGTTAGAGGAGAGGGATGATACTGTTAGAGGAGAGGGATGATACTGTTAGAGGAGAGGGATGATATTGTTAGAGGAGAGGGATGATACTGTTAGAGGAGAGGGATGATACTGTTAGAGGAGAGGGATGATATTGTTAGAGGAGAGGGATGATACTGTTATAAGACAGCAGACACTGCCTCAAGAATGAACCCCACGAGACTGCAATGTTGGAGTTTCTGTGTGTGTGTGTGTGTCTATGTATGTGTGTATGGTGTGTCTATGGATGTGTGTATGGTGTGTCTGTCTGTCTGTGTGTGGGTGTGACTGTGTATGTATGTATGTATGTATGTATGTATGTATGTATGTATGGGTGTGTATGTGTGTGTATGTGTGTGTGTATGTGTGTATGTATGGTATGTATGTATGTATGTATGTATGTATGTATGTATGTATGTATGTATGTATGTATGTATGTATGTATGTATGTATGTGTATGTGTGTATGTGTGTGTGTGTGTATGTGTGTGTGTTTTCATCCTCTCACCGTGCAGCCGTCCTGCATAACGGTGTAGGTGAAGCGGCTGTTTCCCTCGGCCCTGATCTCCACATCGTTGGAGCCCTGGAGGAGCACGGCCTTCTTCAGGTTGCCCGTGGCTCCGTCCATGTAAGCCACACTGTTCTTGCAGTGGTAGGTGAGGTTCTGGCTAGCCTCGGTGGAAAGCAGCCGCAGGAAGGTCATCTGGATGCTGGCCGTGTTGGCAGCCAGGCTGTCATCGCCATAGCTGAACTGTAGAGGGCAGCGGAGAGAGAGGAGGGGAGACAGGGAGGTTATCCAGTACAATGATGTGGAATTATAACATGTCTTTAGACACTAGTAAAACTAGTGAAAGAGGAGGGGGAGACAGGGAGGTTAGGACCAATGTGATAATTATATACTGTATGATGTCTGGTTAAAACTAGAACCAAAAATGAAGCAAACTTCTTCAGACTGGTGGCATCAATTGAGAATATAAAATTCACTGCCAGTTTTTTTTTAAACACTTTAACAAAGGCAAAGATTGAATCTGAGACTGAAGAGGAAATGTGTATTTTTGTATTTTCATTATGATCAAAATCATATAACGAGGATAGAAGAGGGATTGAATGGTGACTCACGTGGAATCCTCCGTTCATGGTCTCTCCGAACCAGACGTGTTTGGCAGCCTTGCTCTTGCTGGACCACCAGTTCTTCTTGGGGATGCTGGCGGGCTTGGGGTAGACGCAGGACTCTCCGGTCTCCATGTTACAGTAGACCTTGATAGCGTCTATGGTGCAGCCCTGGTTAGGGTCGATCCAGTACTCTCCTGCAGACAGACGGAGGAGTCAGGTCACATTCAATCAGTAGTACTTCCTATGTAATTGTAATACACCTGGTCATATATATTTTGTCTTTTGAACACTATAGAACCTTCCAGATTTCCTCATGAGCACATCGTTTTTTCCCGATCTAATCAGTAGGGGTAGGAGTTTAACCTCACAACATCACCTGACCATAGCAGGAGAAACTTTAGGACCCCAAGTCATTCCTGGTCAAGTCCTGTTGGTCTATTAAACTCTTGACCCTAACAAAGAGGCAATCATCGCTCCTATCCCGTCACTCACCGCTCTTCCAGTCTGGGTGGCACAGCTTCAGGTCTCTGCAAGTACGTGCAGGGTTCTTCTTGGAGCCCTCGGGGGAGCGGATGTTCTCAATCTGGTTGTTGAGAGACTTGAGCGTGGCGTCCACCTCGGCGTCGTGCGTCCTCAGGTTTCCGGAGGCCTGGTCGGCCCTCATGTACCTCAGGGGATCGGGGGATTTCTCAGGCTGAGACAGGCCAGCGAAGGCAGACATGTCGATACCAGGGCCGGGAGGACCAGGAGGACCAGGGGGACCGGAGTTTCCAGGGGGACCCTGTGATACACAGATAGAAAGATAGAATACTTAATTGATTGAAGATATTGTAAAACCAAGATGCTAGACTACGAGGTACAGGTGATGTATTGCTGCCAGCGCAGTGCCATAGGTATTACAGAGGAGGAAAAACACAGAGCAAAGAGGAGTTCAAGTACAGGTAGCATCAAGTGTTGCCATCTCAAACGGCACCCTGCTCCCTAGGGCATTACTTTGACCAGAGCAAAGGGAGCGCACTGTATTGGAAATAGGGTGTCATTTGAGATTGGCACCAAGTCACCCACTGCTCTGTGAACTTTGATGATCCTTAAGATACAGTAAGTTGAGAGATGAGAGCGTTACTCACAGAGGGACCAGTCTCTCCAGAGCGACCACGGGGTCCGGGGGGTCCGATGGGGCCGGGCATACCGTTGGAACCATCCTTTCCATGTGGACCAATAGGTCCGGGAGGTCCCTAAACAGAACACACACAAGGATACAGATGTACTGTTACTGTACACACTATAGCTCTGCCTGCCATGCTCTTTGGTTGAGTATGAATAAGAAAGGTACCTCTCAAAACCCTGTGTTAGACTTTTTACTGCTTTTGTCTATACTCACTCTTGATCCACTTGGTCCGGCAGGTCCAGATGCACCCTGGTCTCCAGCTTGACCCTGTGGTGAGACACAGGTCAGACAATGTCTAGGATGTACACAACTTCAGATAAAGGGTACAATGAGATTTTTTAGGGTATAGAGAGAATTTGAGGTACTGGAAGATTAGGGGTACAGGAAGTTTAGGGGTACAGGAATATTAGGGGTACAAGAAGATTAGGGGTACAGGAAGATTAGGGGTACAGGAAGATTAGGGGTACAGGGAGATTAGGGGTACAGGAAGATTAGGGGTACAGGGAGATTAGGGGTACAGGAAGATTAGGGGTACAGGAAGATTAGGGGTACAGGGAGATTAGGGGTACAGGGAGATTAGAGGGTACAGGAAGATTAGGGGTACAGGAGATTAGGGGTACAGGGAGATTTGGGGGGGGTACTTACAGGAGGTCCAGGCAGACCCTGCAGACCAGTGAATCCTCTGTGTCCTTTCTGTCCTCTCTCACCACCCTCTCCAGCCTCACCCTTGTCTCCACGGGGTCCTTGGGGTCCAGCCATTCCTCTGGCTCCAGCAGGCCCGGCAGGTCCAGCTGGTCCTTGAGCTCCCTAGAGAACAGCCAAGAGACAGACACAGGGTTAGGATGGGTTGCAATACATTAGTATCTGAGTGAACTCAATTACATGTCCTTTAAATCAAAGACAGTTAATGGATTAATGCATACATTAATATGCAAGTGGACTATCACATATCCAGCATATCCTGGAAATAGAAATGGAGTGAAAAACTCAACTTCATGTCCTGGCGTCCTGTATTATAGGGGTTCTACGGGGTGTAAACAGGGGTTCCATGGGGATGTTGAGGGGTGTTATAGGGGTTCTACGGGGTGTAAACAGGGGTTCCATGGGGATGTTGAGGGGTGTTATAGGGTGTATACTCACAGCCTCTCCCCTGTCTCCCTGCTTGCCGGTGGGGCCGACAGGGCCGGGGGAACCATTAGCACCTGGGGAGCCAGGAGCACCAGCAGGACCGGTGTTACCACGGTCACCCTTGATTCCAGTGGCTCCATCTCTACCAGGGGGTCCATCAGAACCAGCGTTGCCCTGAGAGACAATTACACATCGTTTAATATCAGAAGTATCAAAAGCATAATTAGTGATTCACTTAATCATGACAGTGAGTTAACGTACTGTACTGCAGGTATAGAGTTGACAATGAGAGGCCATATTGGGGACACTGTGCTGCATTGAATGGCACACAATTCCCTATGTAGTGCACAACATTTGTCCAGAGCCCTATGTGGACCCTGTTCCAAAGTAGGGCACTATAGAAGAAATAGGATGCCATTTCAGACACAACCCATGTTATGGGACAGACACTGACCTCTCTACCGGGCTCTCCTGCGGGTCCAGTCAGTCCAGGGGGCCCCACAGGGCCAGGGGGCCCACGGTCTCCGCTTCCACCAGGAGATCCTTGTTTACCAGGCTCACCCTGGGGAGATGGACACAGGCTAGTTGGGGGACCACCGGTAGGGGTTGACACTCATCTAATCAATAGTCATATTTTCACTGATCATTTTCTTTGAATCTATCCATTCTTATTTGAAATTGGGTGGGGTGGGGTGGGTACAAGGCAATTGACTGTAAAATATTATTTTGTAATTACTTAATAAATGGGTGTCAAGTCGCCTTTAGCAACCCATAGTCTACTGTATAATAATTAATCAATAACTTATTAATTAATTGATGTGTAAATGTATTCTAACTGTAATCTAATAGAATGTGAATGTGACTTACAGAGGGTCCTGGCAGGCCAGGGAAACCTCTCTCTCCACGTTGTCCTGGAAGACCAACAATGCCACGCTGTCCAGCCAGACCTGAAGGGCCTGAAGGACCATCGGGACCCTGGGAGGAGGAAGAGAGGAAGATAGGAGGAGAGGAGGAAGACGGGAGGAGAGGAGGAAGACGGGAGGAGAGGAGGAAGACGGGAGAGGAGGAAGACAGGAGTAAAGGAGGAAGAGAGGAGGAGAGGAAGAAGGAGGAGATGAGGAAGTGAAGGGGAGAGGAAGAAGGGAGGAAGTGAGGAGGAGAGGAGGAAGTGAGAAGGAGAGGAGGAAGACAGGAAGTGAGGAGGAGAGGAGGAAGTGAGGAGGAAGACAGAAAGTGAGGAGGAGAGGAGGAAGTGAGGAGGAGAGGAGGAAGACAGGAAGTGAGGAGGAGAGGAGGAAGTGAGGAGGAAGACAGAAAGTGAGGAGGAGAGGAGGAAGTGAGGAGGAGAGGAGGAAGACAGGAAGTGAGGAGGAGAGGAGGAAGAGAGGGGGACAGCGTGTTATTATCAAGAATCTCAACAAAAAAACGATCAACATTATTTTTTTACTGAAAAGCAAGAAAAAATATTTTGTGTGCACTGCATCCTACTCTCCTCCACTTAAGTGATTCAGACCAGAGAGGAACAGTGTGTCTTATGTCTGTTCTCTGTGCTTGCCTATCTAATTTTAGTAACTCTCAGCTGTCAGTTCAGTGTTACTCAAGGGATAATTGTAGGGTGTGTAAGTGCAAAGTAAAAGCCTTGGCCTCTCTGCCATCATGTCCCTGTCCAGGGGAAGCCTACAGGTGCCATTACGGTCCCGGCAGACAGCAGTGTGGTTAGTCTGGTTATTGGGTCAGTGATGAACACACACTTACAGCTAGGTGTTATGACGGGGATGGGGGAGTAGTGTTGTTGTCCGTTATAATGGGCCTTTCATTCCCTGGACTAATGTCTATGCCGGTGTGTTGGAGGTAAACAAGAGAGACTTTTTGGGAAATAAAGCCAGTCTGCTTTTATAGCTGAAAAATGTCAGATGTATTTCAGTGTTAACTGGGATGATGAGGCTGTGTGGGGGCTTTGTCTGTAACATCACAATCTGTGGGAGTTCAGTGGACTAAATCCCTTTTCAATGTTGAATGAAGCATAAGAAAGATGAACCTACTGGGGACAGATAATTCAGCTTGTATTACCCCCCTTTTGCTTAGTGGGGTGCTGGGCTGAATGAGAGTTATCAAGCCGTCCACTATGCCCCAGGTTGGTGCTTGGACGACGGTACTGTAGTGATAAACAGGTGAACTTACAGAGGGACCATCCTCTCCAGCATCTCCCTTCTCTCCAGGGGAGCCAGCAGCTCCACGCAGCCCAGCATCTCCCTGTCTGCCTGGGGGTCCACCGTCTCCACGCACACCTTTAGGGCCATCTTTACCAGCAGGGCCAGAGGGCCCAGCAGCACCAGGGTTACCCTGCAGAGAGACATCAATCATTCAACAAATCAACCAATCAATCAATACATTGATCAACCAATCCATAAATCTGTAAATCAATCAACTAATCAACACTCAATCAATGAAACATCAATCAACCAATCAACCAAACAATAACCAATCAACCAATCAACCAATCTTAAAAAAATACAAAATAAAAGACAGACAGAGAGGAGACAGAGAGAGACAGGAACAGGTCAATACTCTGTAGAATAACAACCATTTAGACTGAAACTGCCCATAGACAGACAAGAGCAGGTCACAACCATTCAGACTGAAACTGCCCATAGACAGACAAGAGCAGGTCACAACCATTCAGACTGAAACTGCCCATAGACAGACAATAGCAGGTCACAACCATTCAGACTGAAACTGCCCATAGACAGACAAGAGCAGGTCACAACCATTTAGACTGAAACTGCCCATAGACAGACAAGAGCAGGTCACAACCATTTAGACTGAAACTGCCCATAGACAGACAAGAGCAGGTCACAACCATTTAGACTGAAACTGCCCATAGACAGACAAGAGCAGGTCACAACCGTTCAGACTGAAACTGCCCATAGACAGACAAGAGCAGGTCACAACCATTCAGACTGAAACTGCCCATAGACAGACAAGAGCAGGTCACAACCATTCAGACTGAAACTGCCCATAGACAGACAAGAGCAGGTCACAACCATTCAGACTGAAACTGCCCATAGACAGACAAGAGCAGGTCACAACCATTCAGACTGAAACTGCCCATAGACAGACAAGAGCAGGTCACAACCATTCAGACTGAAACTGCCCATAGACAGACAAGAGCAGGTCACAACCATTCAGACTGAAACTGCCCATAGACAGACAAGAGCAGGTCACAACCATTCAGACTGAAACACACTATAGTGCTGATGAATGATTCTGTGCCCGTCTGGTTATAGATCAAAGGTCAGTACTCATTTCACCTTCTGAATGACCATAAAAGTCATAAAATCAAAAGCATTACACCTGCTTGTACTGAAATATATCAGAAAACTATTGGAAAAACCTGGAATTACATAAAATAGCTCATTCATTTTGGAAAATGTTAATAACCAACATTGTTACACCCACATTAAACTAATTCCTTTTCTATTCCAGTCAAATCCAACATTTTTTACTAAATGAACAGTGTAACGAATCAGTTTGATTTATTCTTTGATGCTCAGGTAGGGTGACAGAAGATGTGAGTGTTTGAGTTGTATTGCTGACAGGTGGTTGTACTTACATTGGGACCAGGGGGCCCGACTCTGCCGGCAGCTCCAGGGAAACCAGTGGCTCCCTGTTAGAGAGAGAGAGAGAGAGAGAGAGAGAGAGAGAGAGAGAGAGAGAGAGAGATTGTTGATGAAAATGGAAACATTAGAAATAGAGCAGAAATTAAATATACAATATGAGATGTGTATGAGATATGAGATGTGTATGAGATATGAGATGTGTATGAGATGTGAGATGTGTATGAGATATGAGATGTGTATGAGATATGAGATGTGTATGAGATGTGTATGAGATATGAGATGTGTATGAGATATAAGATGTGTATTAGATATGAGATGTGTATGATATATGAGATATGAGATGTGTATGAGATATGAGATGTGTATGAGATATGAGATGTGTATGAGATATGAAATGTGTATGAGATATGAGATGTGTATGAGATATGAGATGTGTATGAGATATGAGACATGTATGAGATGTGTATGAGATATGAGATGTGTATTAGATATGAGATGTGTATGATATATGAGATATGAGATGTGTATGAGATATGAGATGTGTATGAGATATGAGATGTGTATGAGATATGAAATGTGTATGAGATATGAAATGTGTATGAGATATAAGATGTGTATGAGATATGAGACATGTATGAGATGTGTATGAGATGGAAGATGTGTATGAGATGTGAGATGTGTATGAGATGTGAGAGGTGTATGAGATATGAGAGGTGTATGAGATGTGAGATGTGTATGAGATGGGAGATGTGTATGAGATATGAGATGTGTCTGAGATATGAGTTGTGTATGAGATATGAGATGTGAGATGTGTTTGAGATATGAGATGTGAGATGTGTATGAGATGTGAAATGTGTATGAGATGTGAGATGTGTATGAGATGTGTATGAGATGTGTTTGAGATATGAGATGTGAGATGTATATGAGATGTGAGATGTGTATGAGATGTGAAATGTGTATGAGATGTGAGATGTGTATGAGATATGAGATGTGTATGAGATATGAGATGTGTATGAGATGTGAGATGTGTACTTACAGAGGGTCCCTGAGCACCGCGAGCACCTTTAGGTCCAGAAACGCCAGTAGGTCCCTGAAATGAAGGAAATTGATCGTCAGTTTTATGAAGAAATGTGAAGCAAGTGACTCCATTTGAATATTTTGTTAACAAAATAACTACTCTCTATATTTTTTTTTATTTCAGGACAAAGTGAGTTATTGAAACGTACGGAAGGTCCAGGAGCTCCGGAGGGTCCCTGTGGTCCAGGGGCACCAGCATCTCCCTTCTGTCCACCCTCTCCTTGCTCTCCCTTGACTCCGGGCTGACCATCAGATCCCTGGGGTGGGACACGGGGGAAAAGACTGCTCAGACAGCTGTTTGCTTCAACATACAACAAGCAGCTGGAGTTGGTCCTGGGCTGTTGACAGTAGCACTGATAGCGAGAGAAAGTGCACGGACAGTACTGTGCTTGGGGTGGTACTTACAGGAGGCCCAGCGAAGCCAGCAGGCCCAGGAGGTCCAGTCTCACCCCTGTCACCCTGTTAGGAGAGAAGAGGACAGAGAGGTCAAGTTGAGCATCAACGACTTCCCTTGACATTTCCTTGTTCAAACAAGCATCATGTACTGTATCAAGTTCTGTGTTCACTTCATTGTTGATTCTGAGAGGTGGAGAGCATTAAAGGAAACAGCATTGCGAGTGAAAGTAATCCTCGCCTCTGGATCAATACAGTAGCCTAGAGATGGCAGTAATCAGATGGCAGTAATCAGATGCCAGTAATCTGATGGCAGCAATCTGATGGCAGCAATTTGATAGCAGTAATCTGATAGCAGTAATCTGATAGCAGTAATCTGATAGCAGTAATCTGGTAGCAGTAATCAGATGGCAGTAATCAGATGGCAGTAATCAGATGGCAGTAATCAGATGGCAGTAGGCCCTAGTCAGGTAATTTAGGAGAAGGGAAAACATAGGGAAAACATTTCTTATGTAAATACAATCTTATCCTAATTTGTATGTGTGGTGTGTGTGTGTGTGTGTCTGTGGTACTTACAGGAGCACCTCGGGCACCAGCAGCACCGGAAGGTCCAGAGGGACCAGATTCACCCTATAGGAGGAAACACAGAGGTCAGAGTTCAGTCACAGAGGTCAATCATACATCATACATATATCACACCTTATATAGACTGTTTTATAATACCTAGGGGATACAGTAACCTCATTACAGGTGAAATGGCTGTATGTGTATTTTTCAGATGTATCTAATACAAACACTTATTTAATCAATTAACCAATTAACTGGTATACAAGTTAAAATATAAACACCCACCTTCTCTCCATTGGGACCAGCTGGGCCAGGAGGACCAATTGGACCAGTCAAACCCTAGACCATATAGAGAAAGAGAGGGAATAGAAGAGTAACAAAGAGAAGGTTCAGTATAGCTCTCCTTCTGCTGTTAATGTCCATGAACAATTTAACATGTGTACAGCTCTCCTTCTGCTGTTAATGTCCATGAACAATTTAACATGTGTACAGCTCTCCTTCTGCTGTTAATGTCCATGAACAATTTAACATGTGTACAGCTCTCCTTCTGCTGTTAATGTCCATGAACAATTTAACATGTGTACAGCTCTCCTTCTGCTGTTAATGTCCATGAACAATTTAACATGTGTACAGCTACAGCAATTTAACTGTGTACCTTCTGCTGTTAATGTCCATGAACAATTTAACATGTGTACAGCTCTCCTTCTGCTGTTAATGTCCATGAACAATTTAACATGTGTACAGCTCTCCTTCTGCTGTTAATGTCCATGAACAATTTAACATTTAACATGTGTACAGCTCTCCTTCTGCTGTTAATGTCCATGAACAATTTAACATGTGTACAGCTCTCCTTCTGCTGTTAATGTCCATGAACAATTTAACATGTGTACAGCTCTCCTTCTGCTGTTAATGTCCATGAACAATTTAACATGTGTACAGCTCTCCTTCTGCTGTTAATGTCCATGAACAATTTAACATGTGTACAGCTCTCCTTCTGCTGTTAATGTCCATGAACAATTTAACATGTGTACGTACAGCTCTCCTTCTGCTGTTAATGTCCATGAACAATTTAACATGTGTACAGCTAGCCTTCTGCTGTTAATGTCGATTAACAATTTAACATGTGTACAGCTCTCCTTCTGCTGTTAATGTCCATGAGCAATTTAACATGTGTACAGCTCTCCTTCTGCTGTTAATGTCCATGAACAATTTAACATGTGTATAGCTCTCCTTCTGCTGTTAATGTCCATGAGCAATTTAACATGTGTACAGCTCTCCTTCTGCTGTTAATGTCCATGAACAATTTAACATGTGTATAGCTCTCCTTCTGCTGTTAATGTCCATGAACAATTTAACATGTGTATAGCTCTCCTTCTGCTGTTAATGTCCATGAACAATTTAACATGTGTACAGCTCTCCTTCTGCTGTTAATGTCCATGAACAATTTAACATGTGTATAGCTCTCCTTCTGCTGTTAATGTCCATGAGCAATTTAACATGTGTACAGCTCTCCTTCTGCTGTTAATGTCCATGAACAATTTAACATGTGTACAGCTCTCCTTCTGCTGTTAATGTCCATGAACAATTTAACATGTGTACAGCTCTCCTTCTGCTGTTAATGTCCATGAACAATTTAACATGTGTACAGCTCTCCTTCTGCTGTTAATGTCCATGAACAATTTAACATGTGTACAGCTCTCCTTCTGCTGTTAATGTCCATGAACAATTTAACATGTGTACAGCTCTCCTTCTGCTGTTAATGTCCATTAACAATTTAACATGTGTACAGCTCTCCTTCTGCTGTTAATGTCCATGAACAATTTAACATGTGTACAGCTCTCCTTCTGCTGTTAATGTCCATGAGCAATTTAACATGTGAGTGTATACATGATTGCTGAACTAATATTTAAATATGTTGAATGTTAAACAGTAGAGTGTTGACATCTTCAATGTCTTGGATATTAAATGGTAGAGTGGTTGACGTTATAAGGCTGGGGGATATTAAATGGTAGAGTGGTTGACGTTATAAGACTGGGGGATATTAAATGGTAGAGTGGTTGACGTTATAAGTCTTGGATATTAAATGGTAGAGTGGTTGACGTTATAAGGCTGGAGGATATTAAATGGTAGAGTGGTTGACGTTATAAGACTGGGGGATATTAAATGGTAGAGTGGTTGACGTTATAAGGCTGGGGGATATTAAATGGTAGAGTGGTTGACGTTATAAGGCTGGGGGATATTAAATGGTAGAGTGGTTGACGTTATAAGGCTGGGGGAGTGGTTGATATTAAATGGTAGAGTGGTTGACGTTATAAGACTGGGGATATTAAATGGTAGAGTGGTTGACGTTATAAGGCTGGGGATATTAAATGGTAGAGTGGTTGACGTTATAAATGTCTTGGATATTAAATGGTAGAGTGGTTGACGTTATAAAATGGCGTTATAAATGGGGGATATTAAATGGTAGAGTGGTTGACGTTATAAGACTGGGGGATATTAAATGGTAGAGTGGTTGACGTTATAAGACTGGGGGGATATTAAATGGTAGGTTGTGGTTGATGTTATAAGGCTGGGGGATATTAAATGGTAGAGTGGTTGATGTTATAAGACTGGGGGATATTAAATGGTAGAGTGGTTGACGTTATAAGACTGGGGGATATTAAATGGTAGAGTGGTTGAGAGTGGTTATAAGGCTGGGGATATTAAATGGTAGAGTGGTTGAGTTATAAGGTTATTAAATGGTAGAGTGGTTGACGTTATAAATGTCTTGGATATTAAATGGTAGAGTGGTTGACGTTATAAGGCTGGGGATATTAAATGGTAGAGTGGTTGACGTTATAAGACTGGGGGATATTAAATGGTAGAGTGGTTGACGTTATAAGACTGGGGGATATTAAATGGTAGAGTGGTTGACGTTATAAGGCTGGGGGATATTAAATGGTAGAGTGGTTGACGTTATAAGGCTGGGGGGATATTAAATGGTAGAGTGGTTGACGTTATAAGATGGTAGAGTGGTTGGGGTAGAGTGGTATTAAATGGTAGAGTGGTTGACGTTATAAGACTGGGGGATATTAAATGGTAGAGTGGTTGACGTTATAAGACTGGGGATATTAAATGGTAGAGTGGTTGACGTTATAAGACTGGGGGATATTAAATGGTAGAGTGGTTGACGTTATAAGGTGGGGGGTATTAAATGGTAGAGTGGTTGACGTTATAAGACTGGGGGATATTAAATGGTAGAGTGGTTGACGTTATAAATGGGGATATTAAATGGTAGAGTGGTTGACGTTATAAGGCTGGGGGATATTAAATGGTAGAGTGGTTGATTATAAGACTGGGGATATTAAATGGTAGAGTGGTTGACGTTATAAGGGGGGATATTAAATGGTAGAGTGGTTGACGTTATAAGACTGGGGGATATTAAATGGTAGAGTGGTTGACGTTATAAGACTGGGGGATAAATGGTAAATGGTTGATGTTATAAGACTGTTTAAATGGTAGAGTGGTTGACGTTATAAGGCTGGGGGATATTAAATGGTAGAGTGGTTGACGTTATAAGACTGGGGATATTAAATGGTAGAGTGGTTGACGTTATAAGGCTGGGGATATTAAATGGTAGAGTGGTTGATGTTATAAGACTGGGGATATTAAATGGTAGAGTGGTTGATGTTATAAAATGTCTTGGGGGATATTAAATGGTAGAGTGGTTGACGTTATAAGACTGGGGATATTAAATGGTAGAGTGGTTGACGTTATAAATGTCTTGGATATTAAATGGTAGAGTGGTTGACGTTATAAGGTCTGGGGGATATTAAATGGTAGAGTGGTTGACGTTATAAATGTTGACTTATAAGGATATTAAATGGTAGAGTGGTTGATAAATGTCTTGGGGATATTAAATGGTAGAGTGGTTGACGTTATAAGACTGGGGATATTAAATGGTAGAGTGGTTGACGTTATAAATGTCTTGGATATTAAATGGTAGAGTGGTTGAAATAAGGCTGGGGATATTAAATGGTAGAGTGGTTGACGTTATAAGGCTGGGGGATATTAAATGGTAGAGTGGTTGACGTTATAAATGTCTGGGGGATATTAAATGGTAGAGTGGTTGACGTTATAAATGTCTTGGATATTAAATGGTAGAGTGGTTGACGTTATAAGGCTGGGTAGATATTAAATGGGGGATATTAAATGGTAGTGGTTGACGTTATAAGGCTGGGGGATATTAAATGGTAGAGTGGTTGACGTTATAAGGTCTGGGGGATATTAAATGGTAGAGTGGTTGACGTTATAAGACTGGGGGTCTTGGATATTAAATGGTAGAGTGGTTGACGTTATAAGGCTGGGGATATTAAATGGTAGAGTGGTTGACGTTATAAGACTGGGGATATTAAATGGTAGAGTGGTTGACGTTATAAGACTGGGGATATTAAATGGTAGAGTGGTTGACGTTATAAGACTGGGGATATTAAATGGTAGAGTGGTTGACGTTATAAGACTGGGGGATATTAAATGGTAGAGTGGTTGACGTTATAAGACTGGGGGATATTAAATGGTAGAGTGGTTGACGTTATAAGGCTGGGGATATTAAATGGTAGAGTGGTTGACGTTATAAGACTGGGGGATGGTTGATTAAATGGGGATATTAAATGAGTGGTTGACGTTATAAGACTTGGGATATTAAATGGTAGAGTGGTTGACGTTATAAGACTGGGGATATTAAATGGTAGAGTGGTTGACGTTATAAGACTGGGGGATATTAAATGGTAGAGTGGTTGACGTTATAAGGCTGGGGATATTAAATGGTAGAGTGGTTGACGTTATAAGTGGTAGAGTGGTTGACGTTATAAATGGTAGAGTGGTTGGTTATAAGACGTTATAAATGGTAGACTGGGGATATTAAATGGTAGAGTGGTTGACGTTATAATTAAATGGTAGAGTGGGGTTATAAGGCTGGGGATATTAAATGGTAGAGTGGTTGACGTTATAAGGCTGGGGGATATTAAATGGTAGAGTGGTTGACGTTATAAGACTGGGGATATTAAATGGTAGAGTGGTTGACGTTATAAGACTGGGGGATATTAAATGGTAGAGTGGTTGACGTTATAAGGCTGGGGTAGAGTGGTTGACGTTAAATGGTAGAGTGGTTGACGTTATAAATGTCTTGGGGATATTAAATGGTAGAGTGGTTGACGTTATAAGACTGGGGGATATTAAATGGTAGAGTGGTTGACGTTATAAGGCTGGGGTGGTATTAAATGGTAGAGTGGTTGACGTTATAAATGTCTGGGGGATATTAAATGGTAGAGTGGTTGACGTTATAAGACTGGGGGATATTAAATGGTAGAGTGGTTGACGTTATAAATGTCTTGGGGATATTAAATGGTAGAGTGGTTGACGTTATAAGGCTGGGGGATATTAAATGGTAGAGTGGTTGACGTTATAAGGCTGGGGATATTAAATGGTAGAGTGGTTGACGTTATAAGATGGGGGGATATTAAATGGTAGAGTGGTTGACGTTATAAGGCTGGGGATATTAAATGGTAGAGTGGTTGACGTTATAAGACTGGGGGATATTAAATGGTAGAGTGGTTGACGTTATAAGGCTGGGGGATATTAAATGGTAGAGTGGTTGACGTTATAAGACTGGGGGATATTAAATGGTAGAGTGGTTGGTTATAAGATATTAAATGGTAGAGTGGTTGACGTTATAAGGCTGGGGATATTAAATGGTAGAGTGGTTGACGTTATAAGACTGGGGGATATTAAATGGTAGAGTGGTTGACGTTATAAGACTGGGGGATATTAAATGGTAGAGTGGTTGACGTTATAAGATGGGGGATATTAAATATTAAATGGTAGAGTGGTTGACGTTATAAGACTGGGGGATATTAAATGGTAGAGTGGTTGACGTTATAAATGGGGATATTAAATGGTAGAGTGGTTGACGTTATAAATGGTATTAAATGGTAGAGTGGTTGACGTTATAAGGCTGGGGGATATTAAATGGTAGAGTGGTTGACGTTATAAGGCTGGGGGATATTAAATGGTAGAGTGGTTGACGTTATAAGATGGGGGATATTAAATGGTAGAGTGGTTGAAATGTCGTTATAAGTGGTGGGGGGATATTAAATGGTAGAGTGGTTGACGTTATAAGACTGGGGGATATTAAATGGTAGAGTGGTTGACGTTATAAGGTCTGGGGATATTAAATGGTAGAGTGGTTGACGTTATAAGGCTGGGGGATATTAAATGGTAGAGTGGTTGACGTTAAATAAGTGGTTGGGGGGGATATTAAATGGTAGAGTGGTTGACGTTATAAATGTCTTGGATATTAAATGGTAGAGTGGTTGACGTTATAAGGCTGGGGATATTAAATGGTAGAGTGGTTGACGTTATAAGGCTGGGGATATTAAATGGTAGAGTGGTTGACGTTATAAGGCTGGGGGATATTAAATGGTAGAGTGGTTGACGTTATAAGGCTGGGGATATTAAATGGTAGAGTGGTTGACGTTAAATGGGGGATATTAAATGGTGAGTGGTTGACGTTATAAGGCTGGGGATATTAAATGGTAGAGTGGTTGACGTTATAAGGCTGGGGATATTAAATGGTAGAGTGGTTGACGTTATAAGGCTGGGGGATATTAAATGGTAGAGTGGTTGACGTTATAAGGCTGGGGGATATTAAATGGTAGAGTGGTTGACGTTATAAGACTGGGGATATTAAATGGTAGAGTGGTTGACGTTATAAGACTATTAAATGGGGGTTATTAAATGGTAGAGTGGTAAATGGTGACGTTGACGTTATAAGACTGGGGGATATTAAATGGTAGAGTGGTTGACGTTATAAGACTGGGGATATTAAATGGTAGAGTGGTTGACGTTATAAATGTCTTGGATATTAAATGGTAGAGTGGTTGACGTTATAAGGCTGGGGATATTAAATGGTAGAGTGGTTGACGTTATAAGACTGGGGATATTAAATGGTAGAGTGGTTGACGTTATAAGACTGGGGTATATTAAATGGGGATATTAAATGGTAGTGGTTGACGTTATAAGGCTGGGGATATTAAATGGTAGAGTGGTTGACGTTATAAGGCTGGGGATATTAAATGGTAGAGTGTACATTATAAATGCTGGGGGATTGGTAGAGTGGTTGACGTTATAAGGCTGGGGGATATTAAATGGTAGAGTGGTTGACGTTATAAGACTGGGGATATTAAATGGTAGAGTGGTTGACGTTATAAGGCTGGGGGATATTAAATGGTAGAGTGGTTGACGTTATAAATGTCTTGGATATTAAATGGTAGAGTGGTTGACGTTATAAGGCTGGGGGATATTAAATGGTAGAGTGGTTGATGTTATAAGACTGGGGGATATTAAATGGTAGAGTGGTTGATGTTATAAGGCTGGGGGATATTAAATGGTAGAGTGGTTGATGTTATAAGACTGGGGGATATTAAATGGTAGAGTGGTTGACGTTATAAGCTGGGGGATATTAAATGGTAGAGTGGTTGACGTTATAAGGCTGGGGGATATTAAATGGTAGAGTGGTTGACGTTATAAGGCTGGGGGATATTAAATGGTAGAGTGGTTGATGTTATAAGGCTGGGGGATATTAAATGGTAGAGTGGTTGATGTTATAAATGTCTTGGATATTAAATGGTAGAGTGGTTGACGTTATAAGGCTGGGGGATATTAAATGGTAGAGTGGTTGACGTTATAAATGTCTTGGATATTAAATGGTAGAGTGGTTGACATTATAAATGTCTTGGATATTAAATGGTAGAGTGGTTGACGTTATAAATGTCTTGGATATTAAATGGTAGAGTGGTTGACATTATAAATGTCTTGGATATTAAATGGTAGAGTGGTTGACGTTATAAGACTGGGGGATATTAAATGGTAGAGTGGTTGACGTTATAAATGTCTTGGATATTAAATGGTAGAGTGGTTGACGTTATAAGGCTGGGGGATATTAAATGGTAGAGTGGTTGACGTTATAAGGCTGGGGGATATTAAATGGTAGAGTGGTTGACGTTATAAATGTCTTGGATATTAAATGGTAGAGTGGTTGACGTTATAAATGTCTTGGATATTAAATGGTAGAGTGGTTGACGTTATAAATGTCTTGGGGATATTAAATGGTAGAGTGGTTGACGTTATAAATGTCTTGGATATTAAATGGTAGAGTGGTTGACGTTATAAGGCTGGGGGATATTAAATGGTAGAGTGGTTGACGTTATAAGGCTGGGGGATATTAAATGGTAGAGTGGTTGACGTTATAAGGCTGGGGGATATTAAATGGTAGAGTGGTTGATAAGATGTCTGGGGATTATAAGGTTATAAGACTGGGGGATATTAAATGGTAGAGTGGTTGACGTTATAAGACTGGGGGATATTAAATGGTAGAGTGGTTGACGTTATAAGGCTGGGGATATTAAATGGTAGAGTGGTTGACGTTATAAGGCTGGGGGATATTAAATGGTAGAGTGGTTGACGTTATAAGACTGGGGATATTAAATGGTAGAGTGGTTGATTATAAGGCTGGGGATATTAAATGGTAGAGTGGTTGACGTTATAAGACTGGGGGATATTAAATGGTAGAGTGGTTGACGTTATAAGGCTGGGGGATATTAAATGGTAGAGTGGTTGACTTATAAGACTGGGGATATTAAATGGTAGAGTGGTTGACGTTATAAGACTGGGGGATATTAAATGGTAGAGTGGTTGACGTTATAAGACTGGGGATATTAAATGGTAGAGTGGTTGACGTTATAAGGCTGGGGATATTAAATGGTAGAGTGGTTGATGTTATAAGGCTGGGGATATTAAATGGTAGAGTGGTTGATGTTATAAATGTCTTGGGATATTAAATGGTAGAGTGGTTGACGTTATATTAAAAATGGTAGAGTGGTTGACGTTATAAGGTCTGGGGGATATTAAATGGTAGAGTGGTTGACGTTATAAGGCTGGGGATATTAAATGGTAGAGTGGTTGACTGTATATAAGTGGTTGATGGGATATTAAATGGTAGAGTGGTTGACGTTATAAGACTGGGGGATATTAAATGGTAGAGTGGTTGACGTTATAAATGTCTTATTAAATGGTAGAGTGGTTGACGTTATAAATGTCTTATATTAAATGGTAGAGTGGTTGACGTTATAAATGTCTTGGATATTAAATGGTAGAGTGGTTGACGTTATAGAGGCTGGGGATATTAAATGGTAGAGTGGTTGAGGCTGGGGGATATTAAATGGTAGAGTGGTTGACGTTATAAGACTGGGGATATTAAATGGTAGAGTGGTTGACGTTATAAATGTCTTGGATATTAAATGGTAGAGTGGTTGACGTTATATATTAAATGGTAGAGTGGTTGGATATTAAATGGTAGAGTGGTTGACGTTATAAATGTCTTGGATATTAAATGGTAGAGTGGTTGACGTTATAAGGCTGGGGGATATTAAATGGTAGAGTGGTTGACGTTATAAGGCTGGGGGATATTAAATGGTAGAGTGGTTGACGTTATAAGGCTGGGGGATATTAAATGGTAGAGTGGTTGACGTTATAAGGCTGGGGGATATTAAATGGTAGAGTGGTTGACGTTATAAGACTGGGGGGATATTAAATGGTAGAGTGGTTGACGTTATAAGGCTGGGGATATTAAATGGTAGAGTGGTTGACGTTATAAATGTCTGGGGATATTAAATGGTAGAGTGGTTGACGTTATAAGGCTGGGGGATATTAAATGGTAGAGTGGTTGACGTTATAAGACTGGGGGATATTAAATGGTAGAGTGGTTGACGTTATAAGGCTGGGGGATATTAAATGGTAGAGTGGTTGACGTTATAAGGCTGGGGGATATTAAATGGTAGAGTGGTTGACGTTATAAATGTCTTGGATATTAAATGGTAGAGTGGTTGACGTTATAAGACTGGGGGATATTAAATGGTAGAGTGGTTGACGTTATAAATGTCTTGGATATTAAATGGTAGAGTGGTTGACGTTATAAGGCTGGGGGATATTAAATGGTAGAGTGGTTGACGTTATAAGGCTGGGGGATATTAAATGGTAGAGTGGTTGACGTTATAAGACTGGGGGATATTAAATGGTAGAGTGGTTGACGTTATAAGGCTGGGGGATATTAAATGGTAGAGTGGTTGACGTTATAAGGCTGGGGGATATTAAATGGTAGAGTGGTTGACGTTATAAGGTGGGGATATTAAATGGTAGAGTGGTTGACGTTATAAGACTGGGGGATATTAAATGGTAGAGTGGTTGCGTTATAAGGCTGGGGGATATTAAATGGTAGAGTGGTTGACGTTATAAATGTCTTGGATATTAAATGGTAGAGTGGTTGACGTTATAAGGCTGGGGGATATTAAATGGTAGAGTGGTTGACGTTATAAGGCTAAGGGGGATATTAAATGGTAGAGTGGTTGACGTTATAAATGGGGGATATTAAATGGTAGAGTGGTTGACGTTATAAGGCTGGGGATATTAAATGGTAGAGTGGTTGACGTTATAAGGCTGGGGGATATTAAATGGTAGAGTGGTTGACGTTATAAATGGCTGGGGGATATTAAATGGTAGAGTGGTTGACGTTATAAATGCTGGGGATATTAAATGGTAGAGTGGTTGACGTTATAAGTGGGGTTAAATGGTAGAGTGGTTGATAAGGCTGGGGATATTAAATGGTAGAGTGGTTGACGTTATAAATGCTGGGGGATATTAAATGGTAGAGTGGTTGACGTTATAAATGTCTTGGATATTAAATGGTAGAGTGGTTGACGTTATAAGACTGGGGGATATTAAATGGTAGAGTGGTTGACGTTATAAGGCTGGGGATATTAAATGGTAGAGTGGTTGATGTTATAAATGTCTTGGATATTAAATGGTAGAGTGGTTGACGTTATAAGACTGGGGGGTATATTAAATGGTATTAAATGGTTGACGTTATAAGGCTGGGGGATATTAAATGGTAGAGTGGTTGACGTTATAAATGTCTTGGGGATATTAAATGGTAGAGTGGTTGACGTTATAAGGCTGGGGGATATTAAATGGTAGAGTGGTTGATATTAAATGTTATAAGGCTGGGGGATATTAAATGGTAGAGTGGTTGACGTTATAAGGCTGGGGGATATTAAATGGTAGAGTGGTTGACGTTATAAGACTGGGGGATATTAAATGGTAGAGTGGTTGATGTTATAAGACTGGGGGATATTAAATGGTAGAGTGGTTGACGTTATAAGGCTGGGGGATATTAAATGGTAGAGTGGTTGACGTTATAAGGCTGGGGGATATTAAATGGTAGAGTGGTTGACGTTATAAGGCTGGGGATATTAAATGGTAGAGTGGTTGACGTTATAAGGCTGGGGTGGTTGATATTAAATGGTAGAGTGGTTGACGTTATAAATGTCTTGGATATTAAATGGTAGAGTGGTTGACGTTATAAATGTCTTGGATATTAAATGGTAGAGTGGTTGACGTTATAAGGCTGGGGGATATTAAATGGTAGAGTGGTTGACGTTACAAGACTGGGGGATGTAGTGGATGATGATGATGATGATGATGATGATGGTCACTCACTCTTGAACCGTCTTTGCCAGAAGCACCCTCAGGTCCCTTCTCTCCGTTGTCACCCTGTGGGACACAAACACAGTTATATTAGACTACATTATGATTAAAGGAATAGGGTAGGTTAACACATTATGAAATCACAACATCAATGAGCATGTATTGTAAATAGACCTACATCATTTGTTGCCACTCCACATCATTACTGCTGTGCTGTGTGGCTTTACTCCAGTGGCTCTTGTTGCAAAGTTCATGGCCAGTGATCCCTTTCATGGCTTAGTACGATTACCATGACTATGATTTGAACTAATATTAGGATGCTTCTTTCAAGTGCCACTCACTCTGTCTCCCTTAGGTCCGGGGATGCCTGAGGCTCCTCTCTCTCCGGGCATACCTTGCAGACCGGGGGGTCCCTGGGCACCCGATGCACCACCTGGTCCGATCGCGCCCTACAACACAAGACACACAACAGCTACTGTCAGCAACTGAATACAGAACTAATAGCAACACAGCAACTGGTAGAGGTTTTGATGGAAAACAACAGTAACAGCCTGTAGAATACAACAGAATACAACAGAACTAAATAGAACAGAACAGAACAGAACTGAAGAGAACTGAATATAACTGAATATAACTGAACAGAACTGAAGAGAACAGAATAGAACAGAACTAAATAGAACAGAACTAAATAGAACAGAACAGAACTGAAGAGAACTGAATAGAACAGAATAGAACAGAACTGAACAGAACAGAACTGAAGAGAACTGAATAGAACAGAATAGAACAGAACTGAATAGAACAGAACTGAAGAGAACTGAATAGAACAGAACTGAATAGAACAGAACTGAAGAGAACTGAATAGAACAGAACTGAAGAGAACTGAATAGAACAGAACTGAATAGAACAGAACTGAAGAGAACTGAATAGAACAGAACTGAATAGAACAGAACTGAACAGAACTGAATAGAACAGAACTGAAGAGAACTGAATAGAACAGAACTGAAGAGAACAGAATAGAACAGAACTGAAGAGAACTGAATAGAACAGAACTGAAGAGAACTGAATAGAACAGAACTGAAGAGAACAGAATAGAACAGAACTGAAGAGAACTGAATAGAACAGAATAGAGCAGAACAGAATTGAAGAAAACTGAATAGAAGTGAATAGAACAGAACAAATTAAAAACTCATTTCACAGAAGATCCATCCCCACACTGAGGAAACTGGCCTGTTCACAGTGATATTATTCATCAAAACGAACCATATCAAATGCAAGGTGAACACTCCCCAGTAGATAACTAGCTGAAACGTTTTTCCCAGCTTTGGCAACTGGGTATCAGCAGCACCTTCAAAGGTTTTCCTTTTTCATAAGGACCTTCATTAAAAGCTTTAATTTTCAGTTTCCTTCAAGATATTGGGTGGTTTGAGAATATATATTTGAGAATGATCTGAGGACTAAATGAAGTTGTCCATTGCAACATGCATACTCAAATTATGTATGAAGTTTATTTAGCAGAGACATTGTACAACAAAACCAAGTCTCAGAGCATTGAGAAAACATTTGTCGCACCAGATTTAGTTAATAGCTCATTTCCATCTGTAGTCCCTAAAACATCTAGACATAGGTGAACATCTAGACATGGAAACATTATATACATCTAGACATGGAAACATTATATACATCTAGACATGGAAACATTATATACATCTAGACATGGAAACATTATATACATCTAGACATGGAAACATTATATACATCTAGACATGGAAGCATTATATACATCTAGACATGAAAACATTATATACATCTAGACATGGAAACATTATATACATCGAGACATGGAAACATTATATACATCTAGACATGGAAACATTATATACATCTAGACATGGAAACATTATATACATCTAGACATGGAAACATTATATACATCTAGACATGGAAACATTATATACATCTAGACATGGAAACATTATATACATCTAGACATGGAAACATTATATACATCTAGACATAGGTAAACATCTAGGCATGGAAACATTATATACATCGAGTCATGGAAACATTATATACATCTAGACATGGAAACATTATATACATCTAGACATGGAAACATTATATACACCTAGACATGGAAACATTATATACATCTAGACATAGGTTAACATCTAGGCATGGAAACATTATATACATCGAGTCATGGAAACATTATATACATCTAGACATGGAAACATTAAATACATCTAGACATGGAAACATTATATACATCTAGACATGGAAACATTATATACATCTAGACATGGAAACATTATATACACCTAGACATGGAAACATTATATACATCTAGACATGGAAACATTATATACATCGAGACATGGAAACATTATATACATCTAGACATGGAAACATTATATACACCTAGACATGGAAACATTATATACATCTAGACATGGAAATATTATATACATCTAGACATAGGTTAACATCTAGGCATGGAAACATTATATACATCTAGACATGGAAACATTATATACATCGAGTCATGGAAACATTATATACATCTAGACATGGAAACATTATATACATCTAGACATGGAAAAATTATATACATCTAGACATAGGTTAACATCTAGGCATGGAAACATTATATACATCTAGACATGGAAACATTATATACATCTAGAAATGGAAACATTATATACATCTAGACATAGGTTAACATCTAGGCATGGAAACATTGTATACATCGAGTCATGGAAACATTATATACATCTAGACATGGAAACATTATATACATCTAGACATGGAAATATTATATACATCTAGACATAGGTTAACATCTAGGCATGGAAACATTATATACATCTAGACATGGAAACATTATATACATCTAGACATGGAAACATTATATACATCTAGACATGGAAACATTATATACATCTATACATGGAAACATTATATACATCTAGACATAGGTTAACATCTAGGCATGGAAACATTATATACATCTAGACATAGGTTAACATCTAGGCATGGAAACATTATATACATCTAGACATGGAAACATTATATACATCTAGACATGGAAACATTATATACATCTAGACATGGAAACATTATATACATCTAGCCATAGGTTAACATCTAGGCATGGAAACATTATATACATCTAGACATGGAAACATTATATACATCTAGAAATGGAAACATTATATACATCTAGACATAGGTTAACATCTAGGCATGGAAACATTATATACATCGAGTCATGGAAACATTATATGCATCTAGACATGGAAACATTATATACATCTAGACATGGGAACATTATATACACCTAGACATGGAAACATTATATACATCTAGACATAGGTTAACATCTAGGCATGGAAATATTATATACATCTAGACATAGGTTAACATCTAGGCATGGAAACATTATATACATCTAGACATGGAAACATTATATACATCTAGACATGGAAACATTATATACATCTAGACATGGAAATATTATATACATCTAGACATAGGTTAACATCTAGGCATGGAAACATTATATACATCTAGACATAGGTTAACATCTAGGCATGGAAACATTATATACATCGAGTCATGGAAACATTATATACATCTAGACATGGAAACATTATATACATCTAGAAATGGAAACATTATATACATCTAGACATAGGTTAACATCTAGTCATGGAAACATTATATACATCTAGACATGGAAACATTATATACATCTAGAAATGGAAACATTATATACATCTAGACATAGGTTAACATCTAGACATGGAAACATTATATACATCTAGACATGGAAACATTATATACATCTAGACATAGGTTAACATCTAGGCATGGAAACATTATATACATCTAGACATAGGTTAACATCTAGGCATGGAAACATTATATACATCTAGACATGGAAACATTATATACATCTAGACATGGAAATATTATATACATCTAGACATAGGTTAACATCTAGGCATATAAACATTATATACATCTAGACATGGAAACATTATATACATCTAGACATGGAAACATTATATACATCTAGACATGGAAACATTATATACATCTAGAAATGGAAACATTATATACATCTAGACATAGGTTAACATCTAGGCATGGAAACATTATATACATCTAGAAATGGAAACATTATATACATCTAGACATAGGTTAACATCTAGGCATGGAAACATTATATACATCGAGTCATGGAAACATTATATACATCTAGACATGGAAACATTATATACATCTAGAAATGGAAACATTATATACATATAGACATAGGTTAACATCTAGGCATGGAAACATTATATACATCTAGACATCGAAACATTATATACATCTAGACATGGAAACATTATATACACCTAGACATGGAAACATTATATACATCTAGACATGGAAATATTATATACATCTAGACATAGGTTAACATCTAGGCATATAAACATTATATACATCTAGACATGGAAACATTATATACATCTAGACATGGAAACATTATATACATCTAGACATGGAAACATTATATACATCTAGAAATGGAAACATTATATACATCTAGACATAGGTTAACATCTAGGCATGGAAACATTATATACATCTAGAAATGGAAACATTATATACATCTAGACATAGGTTAACATCTAGGCATGGAAACATTATATACATCTAGGCATGGAAACATTATATACATCGAGTCATGGAAACATTATATGCATCTAGACATGGAAACATTATATACATCTAGACATGGGAACATTATATACACCTAGACATGGAAACATTATATACATCTAGACATGGAAATATTATATACATCTAGACATAGGTTAACATCTATGCATATAAACATTATATACACCTAGACATGGAAACATTATATACATCTAGACATGGAAACATTATATACATCTAGACATGGAAACATTATATACACCTAGACATGGAAACATTATATACATCTAGACATGGAAATTTTATATACATCTAGACATAGGTTAACATCTAGGCATATAAACATTATATACATCTAGACATGGAAACATTATATACATCTAGACATCGAAACATTATATACATCTAGACATAGGTTAACATCTAGGCATATAAACATTATATACACCTAGACATGGAAACATTATATACATCTAGAAATGGAAACATTATATACATCTAGACATGGAAACATTATATACATCTAGACATGGAAACATTATATACATCTAGACATGGAAACATTATATACATCTAGACATGGGAACATTATATACACCTAGACATGGAAACATTATATACATCTAGAAATGGAAACATTATATACATCTAGACATGGAAACATTATATACATCTAGACATACACTATGCCTCACAAGTCCTCAACTGGCAGCTTTATTAAATTCTACCCGCAAAGCACCTGTCTCAACGTCAACAGTGAAGAGGCAACTCCGAGATGCTGGCCTTCTAGGCAGAGTTCCTCTGTCCAGTGTCTGTGTTATTTTGCCCATCTTAATCTTTTATTTTTATTGGCCAGTCTGAGATATGGCGTTTTCTTTGCAACTCTGACTAGTCACCTCTTCACTGTTGACATTGAGACTGGTGTTTTGCAGGTACAATTTAATGAAGCTGCCAGGTGAGGACTTGTAGGCATCTGTTTCTCAAACTAGACACTCTAATGTACTTGTCCTCTTGCTCAGTTGTGCACCGGGGACTCCCACTCCTCTTTCTATTCTGGTTAGTGACAGTTTGTGCTGCTCTGTGAAGGGAGTAGTACACAGCATTGTACGAGATCTTCAGTTTCTTGGCAATTTCTCGCATGGAATAGCCTTCATTTCTCAGAACAAGAATAGACTGAATAGCTAACAAGAATAGCTAACACAACGTGCCATTGGAACACAGGAGTGCTGGTTGCTGATAATGGGCCTCTGTACACCTATGTAGATAGTCAATAAAAAATCTGCTGTTTCCGGCTACAATAGTCATTTACAACATTAACAATGTCTACACTGTGATTTCTGATCAAATTTGATTTTCTTTCAAAAACAAGGACATTTCTAACTGACCCCAAACTTTTGAACGGGGGTGTAGGTGAACATAGAAGTCAAAACATTGCTGATTGAAACACATTTCTATTGGATAGAACGTGTAATAGTCCTATAAAAATACATCAGCCACATCAAGACACAGCTCCTGTACATTATCTGAAATGATTTCTAACAGTATCTGAACTCAGGTCTGAGCTGTTTATAGAGTTTACGTTGTTGTTTTTTTGTCTCCCTCTTCTGTATTACGCTGACTTGGCCGTCTGGTAGCTCATTCTCATAAACGTTCTCTAAGCTTGTTCTCTGCCAATTTGCCAAATGTTCCTGCTGCGCTTAGCTCGAAGAGGAATGCTGTGTTTGTTCTCTCCTGCTGGCACTGCTGTCTCTCTGAATCCCCAGTTACATTCATCTGTCTGTTCATCCCTCCTCCTCCTCCTCCTCCCCCCTCCTATCATTAGCTTTAATCCCAGCCTCTTTCTATCATTTCCTCCTTGGCTGACAGTCAGGGGTTCTGAACTGAAATGGCCCCGAAGGCAAGCAGGCAGGTTCTTTCACCCCCTAGTCTACTCTAATCTGCCCGAAGTCTGTTCCACTCATTACCAGTATTGAGAATGAAAAGTTGCATTGAGCCATGGTTGACGGACAACGGAAATATCTGTGAATGTGGCACGTTTCCTTTAATATGATAACCGTAAATCCCTTCTTCTATGTAGTGAAAAGGCTGTGTAGAATTTTCCCTTGGTGATAACGAGATGGTATTGCTGGCATGCTTTAAACAGATACTGTGTAGGATCAGGATGGGACTGTGCATTATGGTAATGAGCCTGTCTCATATTTAAAAGACTACATGTTTTTCTGTGGGATATGGTGGAACCAAACAAGTGTCCTGACTCTCTGCGGTGACTAAAGATCCCATGGCACTTATGGTAAGAATAGGGGTGTTAACTCCGGTGTCCTGGTTAATTCCCAATCTGGCCCTCATACCATCATGGCCACCTAATCATCCCCAGCTTCCAATTGTTCACTCATTCAAATACTAGCTGCAAATTCTACTAGTTGCAAATTCTACTGCAAATTCTACTAGCTGCAAATTCTACTAGCAGCAAATTCTACTAGCAGCAAATTCTACTAGCTGCAAATTCTACTAGCTGCAAGTTCGACTAGTTGCAAATTCTACTAGCTGCAAATTCGACTAGTTGCAAATTCTACTAGCTGCAATTTCGACTAGTTGCAAATTCGACGAGTTGCAAATTCTACTAGCTGCAAATTCTACTAGCTGCTAATTCTACTAGCTGCAAATTCTACTAGCTGCTAATTCTACTAGCTGCAAATTCTACTAGCTGCTAATTCTACTAGCTGCAAATTCTACTAGCTGCAAATTCTACTAGCTGCTAATTCTACTGCAAATTCTACTAGCTGCAAATTCGACTAGTTGCAAATTCTACTAGCTGCAAATTCCACTAACTGCAAATTCTACTGCAAATTCTACTAGTGGCAAATTCTACTGCAAATTCTACTAGCTGCAAATTCGACTAGTTGCAAATTCTACTAGCTGCAAATTCCACTAACTGCAAATTCTACTGCAAATTCTACTAGTGGCAAATTCTACTGCAAATTCTAATGGCTGCAAATTCTACTGCAACTTCTACTAACTGCAAATTGTACTAGCTTCATTTAGGTATATCAGAAGACTAAGTTCTCTACAGTAGTGTGTTTGTCTAACCTTAGGTCCGTCAGTTCCAGGAGTTCCAGGAAGACCACGGGGTCCCTGCAGCCCCTGAGGCCCAGCACCTCCTCTCTCTCCTGGGAAACCACGCTCACCCTACAAGGAGACAGGGACGGATGGTTAGCATTATTATCCTCCATAACTCCATAAGTGGAGTTAGCCATATGAACATCGTAGGTATGGAGATGATGGAGGAGGAAACTAAACTCACTCTTGGTCCAGTGGCACCAGCAGCTCCACCCTCTCCTGGAACTCCCATGTCACCGGGCTTGCCACCCTCACCAGGGGGGCCGGGAGGTCCGGGCAGACCCTGTTCAAAGGAAGCAAAACAACCAATCAATCAATCACGTGGCTGTTGTTACTACTTGTGAAGTTTATAGTTGACTGAATTGTCAAAGTGATTGGACAAATGTAGTGTATAATGGCTGCATTTACACAGGCAGCCTAATTTTTATATTTTTCCAGGAATGTCTTTTTTGACCAATCAGATTAGCTCATTTGCCAATAATTGGGCAAAAGATCAGGATTGCGCTGCCTGTGTAAACGCTTACTAATATTTTTTAGGAGCATGCAGAGTACCAAAAAGACAGGTATTCAGTGAATGCAGAGTGACAGACAGACAGACAGACAGACAGACAGACAGACAGACAGACAGACAGACAGACAGACAGACAGACAGACAGACAGACAGACAGACAGGTACACACTAAATGCAGAGTGACAGACAGACAGACAGACAGACAGACAGACAGACAGACAGACAGACAGACAGACAGACAGACAGACAGACAGACAGACAGACAGACAGACAGACAGACAGACAGACAGACAGACAGACAGACAGACAGACAGACAGACAGACAGACAGACAGGTACAAGTGAATGCAGAGTGACAGACAGACAGGTACACAGTGAATGCAGAGTGACAGACAGACAGACAGACAAAAACAGACAGACAGACAGACAGACAGACAGACAGACAGACAGACAGACAGACAGACAGACAGACAGACAGACAGACAGACAGACAGACAGACAGACACAGTGACAGAGTACAGACAGACAGACAGACAGAGACAGACAGACAGACAGACAGACAGACAGACAGACAGACAGACAGACAGACAGACAGACAGACAGACAGACAGACAGACAGATGCAGAGTGAATGTAGGGTGACAGACAGACAGGTACACAGTGAATGCAGAGTGACAGACAGACAGGTACACAGTGAATGCAGAGTGACAGACAGACAGGTACACAGTGAATGCAGAGTGACAGACAGACAGACAGACACACAGTGAATGCAGAGTGACAGACAGACAGGTACACAATGAATGGAGAGTGACAGACAGACAGGTACACAGTGAATGCAGTCACAGACAGACAGACAGACAGGTGCACAGTGAATGCAGAGAGACAGACAGACAGGTACACAGTGAATGCAGAGTGAGAGAGAGAGGTGTACATCTACTGACCTGGAAGCCAGAAGGTCCAGGTTGTCCTTGCTCTCCTCTCTCTCCAGCAGGGCCCTGTGGTAAAGGAAGGCTTAACAGTGAGCATTATTCATTGACCTGTCAAAGCCACTGCTAATTCAGAGGCTTTCCTCAATTGGCCTAGACCAGGCTGCATGTAACTGGTTTAAAAATGACTTGACAGATAGAACTCAATGTGTGTCGACTGTGAAATCAGGTTTCCTGGATATTACGAAAGGTGTCCCGCAGAGGTCGATTCTGGGTCCTGTACTGTTTACTGTTTACATTGTGAATATGGACTTGTCTGTAAAACATTTGTACCTGTACGCCGATGATACTGTTGTGTATGCTATTGTGCCCACGGTTGACCAGGCTCTATTTGAACTACAGTCTGCCTTCATTGTATTACAGGAAAACTTTGACCTGAAATTAGTATTGAATGTAGGTCATTTTTATTTATTTTACCTTTATTTAACTAGGCAAGTCAGTTAAGAACAAATTCTTATTTTCAATGACAGCCTAGGAACAGTTTTGTACCTTGTAAGCTCAGGGGTTTGAACTTGCAACTTTCCGGTTACTAGTCCAACACTCTAACCACTAGGCTACCCTGCCGCCCCAAAAAGGTCAAACTAAGTATATGTTATTATTCAGTCAACGTTTCTATGGGTTCTAGACTATGGCGACATCACCTCTATGAAGTCCAATTTGTTCAAACCGTTAGATGCAGTTTATCATAGTGGACTGCGTTTTATTACAGGCAACAATTTTAGTACTCATCACTGCATTCTCTACCAGGAAGTTGTTTGGCCCTCTTTGATGTCACGTATGTTGATACATTACTATGTTTTCATTTATAAAGCCTTTTAAAAAAGACCCACTGTACCTAACGTCTTTACTAAACTTTAGACATGGGAGTTACCACTCCAGGTCTCAGGGATGGGATAACTCTGGAAATTCCTCTGGTCTCTACCGAGTTGGGTAAATCAGCTTTTACTTTTCTTGCAGCTTCTTTGTGGAACAATCTTCAAAATGTTCTTGAATGTGATGTTCAATGTGATGACCTTATTACTGATGAATGTGATGTTCTGGTGCCTCTAGGGGTCATTCAGACAGCTGGTTGAGGACCTTATTACTGATGAATGTGATGTTCTGGTGCCTCTAGGGGTCATTCAGACAGCTGGTTGAGGACCTTATTACTGATGAATGTGATGTTCTGGTGCCTCTAGGGTCATTCAGACAGCTGGTTGAGGACCTTATTACTGATGAATGTGATGTTCTGGTGCCTCTAGGGTCATTCAGACAGCTGGTTGAGGACCTTATTACTGATGAATGTGATGTTCTGGTGCCTCTAGGGTCATTCAGACAGCTGATTGAGGACCTTATTACTGATGAATGTGATGTTCTGGTGCCTCTAGGGGTAATTCAGACAGCTGGTTGAGGACCTTATTACTGATGAATGTGATGTTCTGGTGCCTCTTGGGGTCATTCAGACAGCTGGTTGAGGACCTTATTACTGATGAATGTGATGTTCTGGTGCCTCTTGGGGTCATTCAGACAGCTGGTTGAGGACCTTATTACTGATGAATGTGATGTTCTGGTGCCTCTAGGGGTAATTCAGACAGCGGATTGAGGACCTTATTACTGATGAATGTGATGTTCTGGTGCCTCTAGGGGTCATTCAGACAGCTGATTGAGGACCTTATTACTGATGAATGTGATGTTCTGGTGCCTCTTGGGGTCATTCAGACAGCTGGTTGAGGACCGTATTACTGATGAATGTGATGTTCTGGTGCCTCTTGGGGTAATTCAGACAGCTGATTGAGGACCGTATTACTGATGAATGTGATGTTCTGGTGCCTCTTGGGGTAATTCAGACAGCTGGTTGAGGACCGTATTACTGATGAATGTGATGTTCTGGTGCCTCTAGGGGTAATTCAGACAGCTGGTTGAGGACCGTATTACTGATGAATGTGATGTTCTGGTGCCTCTAGGGGTAATTCAGACAGCGGATTGAGGACCGTATTACTGATGAATGTGATGTTCTGGTGCCTCTAGGGGTAATTCAGACAGCTGGTTGAGGACCTTATTACTGATGAATGTGATGTTCTGGTGCCTCTGGGGTAATTCAGACAGCTGGTTGAGGACCGTATTACTGATGAATGTGATGTTCTGGTGCCTCTAGGGGTAATTCAGACAGCTGGTTGAGGACCTTATTACTGATGAATGTGATGTTCTGGTGCCTCTAGGGGTAATTCAGACAGCTGGTTGAGGACCTTATTACTGATGAATGTGATGTTCTGGTGCCTCTAGGGGTAATTCAGACAGCTGGTTGAGGACCGTATTACTGATGAATGTGATGTTCTGGTGCCTCTAGGGGTCATTCATGTGATGTTCTGGTGCCTCTAGGGGTAATGACTGATGAATGTGATGTTCTGGTGCCTCTAGCTGATTGAGGACCTTATTACTGATGAATGTGATGTTCTGGTGCCTCTAGGGTCATTCAGACAGCTGGTTGAGGACTGTATTACTGATGAATGTGATGTTCTGGTGCCTCTAGGGGTCATTCAGACAGCTGGTTGAGGATCTTACTACTGATGAATGTGATGTTCTGGTGCCTCTAGGGGTAATTCAGACAGCTGGTTGAGGACCTTATTACTGATGAATGTGATGTTCTGGTGCCTCTAGGGTCATTCAGACAGCTGGTTGAGGACCTTATTACTGATGAATGTGATGTTCTGGTGCCTCTAGGGTCATTCAGACAGCTGGTTGAGGACCTTATTACTGATGAATGTGATGTTCTGGTGCCTCTAGGGTCATTCAGACAGCTGGTTGAGGACCTTATTACTGATGAATGTGATGTTCTGGTGCCTCTAGGGGTAATTCAGACAGCTGGTTGAGGACCGTATTACTGATGAATGTGTTTGTTTTTATGATCGTGTTTTTCTTTCTGTTTGCATTTTGTATCGATATTGATGTGTGCATTTTCTGTAATTTCTGTCATTCAGGGCTCATTTGTAGAATAGACCTTGTTCTCAGTATGACTCCCTGATCAAATAAAGGTTAAATAGAATTACAGGAAAACAAGGCATTGGGCTGCCGTTAAAAATACTAAAACATTGTGCCTTTAAACTCAATCGGCGCATCTAACATCAAGCCAAGTCATTGTGAAGAAATTAGTCTCATCTTGACGATACAGTGTAATAATCTTACCATCTTACAACCACAATGAAACTTGAATCAGAAAGGTTAGCTAGCAGCGAATTGACAACGATACGCGTTGATCACATTGGAGTATATCCAGCCTGGGTGTGGTGGAGTTATCAGGACGTTTTTTGGGGAGTAAATTGAGAAAGGTGGATAAGAGCAGTGAGACAGACGTGACGGCAGCAGAGTGCGATTGGAGAGATAGAGATACTCACAGCAGGGCCAGGGGGTCCAGCAGCTCCGGTCTCACCATCCTTACCAGGAAGACCCTATAGGGAGAGAGAGAAAAAAGAGAGAGGGTAGAGAAAGAGAGAGAGAGAAGAGAGAGAGAGGGTAGAGAAAGAGAGAAAAAAGAGAGAGGGTAGAGAAAGAGAGAGAGAGAAGAGAGAGAAGAGAGAGAGAGGGTAGAGAAAGAGAGAGGGAGAGAGAGAGAGAGGGGGGGGGGTAGAGAGTTAGAGGCCATGGGAGCCAGATGAAGACTGATAGATGTAATTACTACTATGGCAACTGAGTAGGGACAAACTGAGTATGTGGAATGGTTTCCTAACAACTTCTTTAAAGTGTTTTCTGCACATTTGAAATGGCATATATTATCATCAAAAAGAAGATAGAAGGCTATTTATGATTTGTAACTCTGTTTGGTTTAATCTTAATGGATTCCTTTCTAGTCGGGCATAAGGTGTGTTTACCCCGGCATATTTCACATGGCTCAACTGAAAAGGCTGTCTGTGTCTGTCTGTCTGGGTGAGATAAATGACTTACTCTCAGACCTGGCGCACCGAGCAATCCTTTCTCTCCGCCCTTGCCAGGTTCGCCCTAGTCAGAAAACACACACAAAGCAGTCAGCCACGTCCAGTTGTATGTAGAACAGACATACACTCTGTCCATGTAGATATGTCCCTATGTATATGTCAATCATCCAACACACCCAATCAACCAATCATCAATCATCCAACACACCCAATCAACCAATCATCAAATCATTAAAAACACCCAATCAACCGATCATCAATCATCCAAAACACCCAATCAACCAATCATCAAATCATTAAAAACACCCAATCAACCGATCATCAATCATCCAAAACACCCAACCAACCAACCAAATCAATCAATCTACAATCAATCAAACAGTCACACCAATCATCAAATCCCATTAAAAACACGCCAACCGATCATCAATCATCCAAAACCAGGGGGACCAACCAACCAATCATCAAATCATTAAAAAACAATCAACCGATCATCAATCAATCAATCAATCAAATTATGCAAAATAAAAACTAGAAGTTATGCACCTGAGGGGTTTCTACACTGTCAGAGTCAACCATTTACCCTATTAGTCATCTAGTGTCAATCATAAATCAGTGGTCAGAGTCCTGTGAACATGCCCTATCACGCCAGGCTGACCGCGGGCTCCATAGTGTCTATATAAATCATTGGTCAGAGTCCTGTGAACATGCTGATTCATCTAGTGTCTATATAAATCAGGGGTCAGGGTCCTGAACATCCTCACCAGCAGCACCCTACAGAGGGGAAACAGGAGGGTCAGTCAATCAATCAATCAATCAATCAATTATGCAAAATAAAAACTAGAAGTTATGCACCTGAGGGGGTTTCTACACTGTCAGAGTCAATGATTTACCCTATTAGTCATCTAGTGTCTATATAAATCAGTGGTCAGAGTCCTGTGAACATGCTGATTCATCTAGTGTCTATATAAATCAGTGGTCAGAGTCCTGTGAACATGCTGATTCATCTAGTGTCTATATAAATCAGTGGTCAGAGTCCTGTGAACACGCTGATTCATCTAGTGTCTATATAAATCATTGGTCAGAGTCCTGTGAACATGCTGATTCATCTAGTGTCTATATAAATCATTGGTCAGAGTCCTGTGAACATGCTGATTCATCTAGTGTCTATATAAATCATTGGTCAGAGTCCTGTGAACATGCTGATTCATCTAGTGTCTATATAAATCATTGGTCAGAGTCCTGTGAACATGCTGATTCATCTAGTGTCTATATAAATCATTGGTCAGAGTCCTGTGAACATGCTGATTCATCTAGTGTCTATATAAATCATTGGTCAGAGTCCTGTGAACATGCTGATTCATCTAGTGTCTATATAAATCATTGGTCAGAGTCCTGTGAACATGCTGATTCATCTAGTGTCTATATAAATCAGTGGTCAGAGTCCTGTGAACACGCTGATTCATCTAGTGTCTATATAAATCAGTGGTCAGAGTCCTGTGAACATGCTGATTCATCTAGTGTCTATATAAATCAGTGGTCAGAGTCCTGTGAACATGCTGATTCATCTAGTGAGCAAATTAATGTTTATTCTTTTTTTTTTTACAATTTTTTTTATTTTTACAGTTGTTGAACAAAACAGACAACAAGCGTACTTACACCGGGTCCAACTTTTCCTTGAGGACCTGCATCACCGGGACGACCAGTAAGACCCTGCAAGAGCACAGAGACACACACACATCACTGTATACTGTACAGTATGGGAGTTAAATCTACAGTGATTATTGTCCTGGCTTCGTAGTGTAGCCATTACCCTTACCAGAGCCATTACCCTTAGTAGCCTACATACAATATTATTATGCGAGTCAAAATTACAAAGATAATGTATTGGCTCCATTACTCAGCCATAGTTTGGAGAACTATTCCATCTTACCAGAGCATTTATACATACTACTGTTACAGATGGTAGAGAGATGTTGTAGTTGAACTTACTCTTGCACCAGGAAGACCGGGCTCGCCAGGGCGACCAGGGTCACCGCCGGCTCCCTTAGGGCCAGACACGCCGCCGACTCCACGCTCGCCAGGGGCTCCCTGGATTAGGAGGGGAAAAAATGTGTGTTACTCAATGGAGACGATCAATCAATCAAGTAATCTATCCAATAAATCAAATCAAATGTATTTATATAGACCTTCTTACATCAGCTGATATCTCAAAGTGCTGTACAGAAACCCAGCCTAAAACCCCAAACAACAAGCAATGCAGGTGTAGAAATCATTCAACCCAACAATCAATCAACCCATCAATCAATCAACACATTAATTAACACATCAATCAATCAACACATAAATCAATCAGCCAATCAACAAATCAATCAATCAATCAGACAGATCTATCTCCACAGCCACTTCATATGAGGCTACAGTAATACTTGTAATGTATTAGGAGGCTAAATGAACTGACGACGCTCCACAGCCACTTCATATGGGAAGTGTCTGACAGTGTGAAGCACTGAAATGAAAAGCCTATCTGTTTGTCCCTAAACAAACCTCAACAGATCATTAGACATCTGTGTTCCTCTATCTTTTTGTGTCAGGGGGTAAGATAATTCACATCCTATTGACATCAATGCTTGACTAAGTGAACATTTGACTTGAGTGGAAGTGAGGATTCACCCCTATCGTGGGAAACATCCGCTCCATCTGTCTCCACAGTCACTTCACATGAGGTTACCCTACGCAAACACCCTCAGGCGGCAGGTAGCCTGGAGGGTAGGAGGATTGGGCCAGTAACTGGAAGTTTGAGCAGAGGTCAAAATCTGTCATTCTGCCCTTGAGCAAGGCGGTTGGTTGTTCCCTGGGTCCTGATGACATGAATGTGGAAGACACATATTGGTTGAATACATTCCGTTGGACAACGGAAATCTCCCTTCTGAGGAGGGGGGAAAAGACAAGGGTCTTGAAATTAGAAAAGATTCCTTCTGACACATTTACCCAATGTAACGAATACAGGTGAATAATATTTAATTTGGAATGTAATGAAATGCTTCCATTTGCAGTCTGAGACACTGGTGTCAGCTAGACTAGAGTTGGTGGTGAGGATGAGGTTGAGGTGACCTCTGGTGGTGAAATAGTCAAATTATAGATGACGCCAGTAGACAACATTGACACTAAGGCTTGTGTCTAGACTTGACTGTTCATGCAGATTTTGTACACCTACATGTAAATGTGTCTACCTTGTCCACAGTGTGTCCTGATTCCCTTTTCTCACGGTATATTCAAATGCCAGTATGCATTCTACAAAAGGTGGAATAGGCTGATGGCAGTAGCTAACTACCGTAGCTAACTAGCCACCTAACCCCTGTAGCTAGCCAGGAAGCTAACCTCTGTAGCTAGCCAGCAAGCAAACCTCTGTAGCTAGCAAGCAAGTTAGCAAGCAACGCTAAAGAGAATGCATATAGTTTTGCATAAATTCTAAAAATTCAAAATATTAGCTAGCTGGCTAGCTTTTATGAGGCCACCAAACAAGCTCCTCACACGCTAGGAATGTATTTGCTCCAACGTTATAATTAAAAGGTGCCTTTCGGTCCCAAAACACAAGTTTTCTGGACACTTGTGGGAGGAGTGCTGATGAAGTCGACCACTTTATGGGCTTTCGGTAGCCTGATTCAAAATCTGAACACAATCAGAACAACTAAGCAATTTTTGTGCGTCTACACGTCTTTTCAATGCGATCTTCGTATTCTGATAGCAGAAGTTGCGTGTACGTGTCAAGTGTGGACATGGCCTAATAGGGGCTCTGTCTTTCTTTCGCACGTATCATTTTCTCTGTGATGCCTGGCTGTTCCACTATCGATGCGCTCCTAACAGAATATTCAGTCAGGTTGGATAGTAATTGCCTGAAGGACTCCAATAAATTATTGTGTTCAGAAAACGATGAAGGAATGTCTTCACTACTACTCTAGTACAGAAGGACATTTTCACACCAACGCTTGGCTGTAGATATATAGATACATATAGTATATTACCCATGATCCTGTGGTGTTGAAATGTACAGATATGTCATTGCTGACCTTATGTCATAATAACCCAGAACCAATCCTGCGTGGTTAACGTTTATGTTAACAATCCGTCACTCAAGAGACTATTACTGACACAGTCCTGCAAGTATTAGTGTACCCTATTCAGTTGATCTGAATATATACTTCATGTTAGTTTCCTGTGCCATAGCACTTAGTTTCCCCTCCTTTAATGATAAGCCCCTCCCCCGAGACCATATTGTCATGTTGACACTCACCTTGGGACCAGCCAGACCATCCTGACCTGGGAAACCACGGTTACCGGGGGCGCCCTAAACAAAAACAACAACAACAAAAGGGTACAGGGTTAGAAGAAGAAGAAGAAAACTAAAAATCAACATTTAACGCTGGGAGCAAGACTACAGTGTGTGATAAATGTAAAGTGACATGGACAGCCCTCCCTGTGATAGCCCTCTCTGAGACAGCCCTCCCTGTGACAGCCCTCTCTGAGACTGCCCTCCCTGTGACAGCCCTCTCTGTGACAGCCCTCTCTGGGATAGCGCTCTCTGAGACAGCCCTCCCTGTGATAGCCCTCTCTGAGACAGCCCTCCCTGTGACAGCCCTCTCTGAGACTGCCCTCCCTGTGACAGCCCTCTCTGTGACAGCCCTCCCTGTGATAGCCCTCTCTGAGACAGCCCTCCCTGTGACAGCCCTCTCTGAGACTGCCCTCCCTGTGACAGCCCTCTCTGTGACAGCCCTCTCTGGGATAGCCCTCTCTGAGACAGCCCTCCTGTGATAGCCCTCTCTGAGACTGCCCTCCCTGTGACAGCCCTCTCTGGGATAGCCCTCTCTGAGACAGCCCTCCCTGTGACAGCCCTCTCTGAGACTGCCCTCCCTGTGACAGCCCTCTCTGAGACAGCCCTCCCTGTGACAGCCCTCTCTGGGATAGCCCTCTCTGAGACTGCCCTCCCTGTGTCAGCCCTCTCTGAGACAGCCCTCCCTGTGACAGCCCTCTCTGGGATAGCCCTCTCTGAGACTGCCCTCCCTGTGTCAGCCCTCTCTGAGACTGCCCTCCCTGTGACAGCCCTCTCTGAGACAGCCCTCCCTGTGACAGCCCTCTCTGAGACAGCCCTCCCTGTGTCAGCCCTCTCTGAGACAGCCATCTCTGGGACTGCCCTCCCTGTGTCAGCCCTCTCTGAGACTGCCCTCCCTGTGACAGCCCTCTCTGAGACAGCCCTCCCTGTGACAGCCCTCTCTGAGACAGCCCTCCCTGTGACAGCCCTCTCTGAGACAGCCCTCCCTGTGACAGCCCTCTCTGAGACAGCCATCTCTGGGACAGCCCTCTCTGGGACAGCCCTCTCTGGGACAGCCCTCCCTGTGACAGCCCTCTCTGTGACAGCCCTCTCTGTGACAGCCCTCTCTGTGAAAGCCCTTTCTGGGACAGCCCTCTCTGGGACTCTGTGACAGCCCTCTCTGGGACAGCCCTCTCTGGGACTCTGAAACAGCCCTCTCTGTGACAGCCCTCTCTGGGACTCTGTGACAGCCCTCTCTGGGACAGCCCTCTCTGGGACAGCCCTCCCTGTGACAGCCCTCTCTGGGACAGCCCTCTCTGGGCATTCCTCTCTGGGACAGCCCTCTCTGTGACAGCCCTCTCTGGGACTCTGTGACAGCCCTCTCTGTGACATCCCTCTCTGGGACAGCCCTCTCTGGGACAGCCCTCTCTGTGACATCCCTCTCTGGGACTCTGTAACAGCACTCCCTGTGACAGCCCTCTCTGGGACAGCCCTCTCTGGGACAGCCCTCTCTGTGACAGCCCTCCTCTGTGACAGCCCTCTCTGGGACAGCCCTCTATGGGACTCTGGGACAGCCCTCTCTGGGAGTGTAGCCATCCATTTCATTTCCTCCTTTTTATGTCCAGGAAACACATTGTGCCTCAACAAGTGGTTGGAATGATGGGTAGCCTTGTACGCCGACGGGGTGACAAGATGGGTGTCATCGGTGGTACTCACTCTCTCTCCGGGAGGTCCGAGAGGTCCAGCAGCGCCGGGCTCTCCTCTGGGTCCCCTCTTCCCCTCCTCTCCTGCAGGGCCAAGGGCTCCTTGGGGACCCGCGGGTCCCTACACAAACACAACAGGCTGTTAGTAATCACATGTAATATCCATCATCCAAAAATAGATTTAGATTTAGAAATAGATTTCACTAAGAAGGGAGAAAAACTGTTCAAGTATATGCTGATGTTAGGTGAAGATCTGTTGTGTTATCATTTTCTTCCAGAAAGCATTTACCAAGCCGCAGACATCTTACTAAACTAATGATAACACAACAGAACTTCACCTAACATCAGCAGACATCTTACTAAACTAATGATAACACAACAGAACTTCACCTAACATCAGCAGACATCTTACTAAACTAATGATAACACAACAGAACTTCACCTAACATCAGCAGACATCTTACTTAACTAATGATAACACAACAGAACTTCACCTAACGAAGCAAAGTTGTCTCTCAATCTCATTTTTTATAATGAATGCTGAGGATAAATATGCATTCTTTACTTTATTTTCGAAACTACCATAAAATGTTTAAAATTATGTAGCTTGCCTGGTCCTTCGTAGGTCTAATGTTAGATTATTGACAGATAACAAACCAACAGGGCTTAGTTACAAACTCTGTTACAATCTGGAAGCAATCTGGGATGCTCTCCATTCTGTCTATGAGTTTCATGGGGCATTATAAACTCTTGGACATTATCCAGTATTTTCAGGGATTACTTAGCTATGAGAGACTGAAAGAGAGAGAGGAGGAAGAGAGAGAGAGAGAGAAAGAGAGAGAGAGAGCCTTGAGTATGTACAGACTCAGTGAGCATAGCCTTGCTATTGAGAAAGGCAGCCGTAGGCAGACCTGGCTCTCAAGAGAAGACAGGCTATGTGCTCACTGCCCACAAAATGAGGTGGAAACTGAGCTGCACTTCCTAACCTCCTGCCAAATGTATTACCATATTTGAGACACATATTTCCCTCAGATTACACAACAAATCCATATCTATTGGGTGAAATTCCACAGTGTGCAATCACAGCAGCAAGATGTGTGATCTGTTGCCACAAGAAAAAGGAAACCAGTGAAGAACAAACACCATTGTAAATACAATCCATATTTATGCTTATTTATTTTCCCTTGTGTACTTTAAACTATTTGCACATCATTACAACACATAATATGACATTTGAAATGTCTTCATTCTTTTGGAACTTGAGTGAGTGTAATATTTACTGTTCACGTTTTATTGTTTATTTAATAATACTCACAATCTCTCCTTTGGGTCCAGCCTCACCCTTGAAACCTGGGATACCAGGGTCACCCTAGAGAGAAAGACAAAAAATACATGGGTCATTATTACAGACCTTCAATATTCTTCAATATTCAATTGTCTTTTGACAATGAAGTCAGATTACAACCATTTCCTCCATTGGAGTTCTATATTACGAGCCTTTGAAATGCAAACGGAATCACGCTACATTACAATATATTATTATATTACAGATACCTCGTATCGTCCCTGACATTCATTATACATTACAACAGTTTTGACGTACAGATGTTCCCTTTGGTCCGAGAGGCCCAGTGGCTCCCTGGGGTCCTGGAGGGCCACGGGGTCCCGGGAAGCCAGGCGCGCCAGCGATACCAGGAGCACCCTATGGTAGAGCGACAGATAGGACACAGGTCAATATCAATCACGTACCAATCAATCATCACGCTGAAATGATCATGTGTGATAGTGGAAGGGAACACTAAACATTCAATCAACAGTGTGACATTAAGATCTGAAAAGAAGAAGTAGTGATATGTTTACTGTTGCTTGTAGATCAAAGAGGAAAAAAAATCTATAACTTTATCTAAGGAGGTTTCTGGACTTAGATCAATGTCTTCCATTTTACATGAGTTAGAGGGTGGAGCAGGTGGGAGAGGTCCTGAAGCTAGAGACACGGCCTGGACATCCAGCACCAAGTACCAACTGCAGTCTGCTTGACTATTATGTAAGGGATAGGCGTGTGTGTGTGTGTGTGTGTGTGTGTGTGTGTGTGTGTGTGCATGCATGTCTGGCCCCAGATCTGGTCTACTCAGCCATAATTAACTCAAAGCGACATATATCACTCCTGACTGATTCTCATCTAAATTATTTTAATGGGTTCTTGATTTTGTTACAGGGAAAATTAAGACCAAGATACATTTTTCCTTTTCCTAACCACGTCACCTGACCAGATAAATAGAACAACTCGTGGTTAGGGCACACGAAAAAAGAAATGCAAAAACTACTGACTCACAGTAATGGAGATGAGATCCACAATCTTTTTTTTTCAGGGTCAAAGGTGGGTTTCATAATGTGGGAGTGACTAAATATTTGTATATATTTAACTAGGCAAGTCAGTTAATTTACACTGACCGCCTACCCCGGCCAAACCCTAAACCAGACGACGCTGGGCCAATTGTGCGCCGCCCAATCACGGCTGGATGTGATACAGCTTGGATTTCGAACCAGGGACTGTAGTGACACACTGGGATGCAGTGCCTTAGACCACTGCTCCACTATTTCTCTTTAGATCTCAGACTGAACTACTAGACTAGGCTGGTCACAAGCATTTACATTTAGTTTGGAAATCATGTCTGTAACTCTTTACTTTTAGTCTGCAGGTACATTATAATGCTTTATAACTTGTCATAGTAATATATGAGACTTTATAATGTCTTACATTTTGTAGATTTCATATAGTGTATGAAAACTCAGGGCCATCTCTGGTTATCTCTGTAGATATCCCAGTGGTTTAGATATGACCTCCATTCACCTTCCGTATTCCAGCTAGAAGCACTGACAGATGCCACACAACTCTATTCAACTCTAATAAAAACGTACTTCAGGCATAACATTTTATTAGACTTAATTGGAGATGACCCTCAAACCCTGCCCATACTGTGGACATGGACTATCTTAAGTTACACTGATAGAAGTCTGTAGGCATAGTGTGAGAACAGAGTGTAGGACTATAAGATACAGAGACAGAGGACAGAGGAAGGGAGGGAGACAGGAGAAGAGGAGAGGTTGTCCAGGAGACTCACAGCTGATCCTTTAGCCCCACCAATACCATCAGTACCAGGGTTACCCTGTAGGAAAGAACAGACTAGTTAGAATGATCATTACATCCTTGTATATAGCCATTGTTTTCATCTTACATCATAAGCCTATGACAAGGACACAGAGTGTTTCCTGTTCAAGTGACATTGTCAGGGAAAAATTCAGGTCCCTAGTCATATGACTTGGACCACTGACACAGAGGGGACACTGTTTTTCTGGACACTGTCATACTGGGAGACTGTCATACTGGGACACTGTTTTGTGGGGACACTGTCATACTGGGACACTGTTTTGTGAGGACACTGTTTTGTGGGGACACTGTCATACTGGGACACTGTTTTGTGGGGACACTGTTTTGTGGGGACACTGTCATACTGGGACACTGTTTTCTGGGGACACTCACAGAAGCGCCGGCGGGTCCGGGAGATCCGGGGGTTCCTGACTCTCCACGTGGTCCCTGGGCGCCCTCAGGTCCACGAGCACCGGTGGGTCCAGCTTCTCCCTGGAGAGAGACAATCAAAAAATCAATCAATCAATCAAATGGTCTATAAAACATCAATAAATCAAACAATAAATTCAATCGATCAATCAAGCAATCGATCAATAATCTATTGAAGTGTACTGTTTTAAAATTATCGTAAAGAGCCTAAAAACACAGAAACTATGTGCAAAATAAACTAGGTGCAGATTTGGTTTAGATGGTTAAGCATTTATTGTCAAATAAACACCTCCATAAGAATTAAAGTGTTGAAATCTTGTAAAATAAAGTTACAAGTGTTTATTCTTATTTATTCTCAAGTAGGTAAATATTAATATTAAGAATGTATAAAGTCGAAC
>NC_056435.1:65840465-65887965 GCF_018296145.1 Oncorhynchus tshawytscha
TATTTGCCATAGATATTCAATGTGTGGCAGATCTATTTCACAGTATTTCTACTCTACTACATCCACTACATATGATGTCACATTGTAATGTGTCTGACAGGTATCAGTTATCTGACAGGTATCAGTTATCCATCTGTGCTCACCATGGGTCCGGGAGCCCCATTCTCACCGGGCGCACCAGACTCCCCCTAGAACAGAGAAGAGTCATTCAATTAGTAGGAGGAGACGGAGAGAAAAGGAGGAGGGGTTTGTGTTTTAGAGGTGGTCAGAATGGTAGGTAAACAGGCATCACAACATGACAGACAAAAAAGGCAATGATAGGATATCTGTGAGAATAGAATGACTTGAGAGAGATAGAGGATGCTGATGTTGAGTCCTTCCTACCTTAGAACCAGCAGCTCCACCCTCTCCCTTGAGTCCATCAAGACCTGGATAACCCTGGAAAGAAGAGATACAGACAGGACTGAGTACAGGACTGGGAACCAAGTCTTCACTGTCACATTGACTGGGCAATGCAGTTGCTCACAGCTGTATAACAATGACAAACATACACGTTCACCAGAAGCAGGTAAACAGGAAAGAACACATTTGAAGATGACATATTTTATATTGTCACTGCTATGACATCACTTACTCTATGCCCTTTGATTCCAGGCAGACCGGGAGTTCCTGGGAATCCACGAGCTCCCTGTTGTACAGAAGAGAAAACAAGAGACAGGGGAAGATAGAAAGAGGAGAGATAGGAGAGAATGGAATGGTTATTCTGTTTTTCTCCAGATCTGCTTTCCTGCTCTGGTCTAGTCTGGTTTGGAGCCAGACATATGATGTTAAAGGGGCAGAAGGCCAGAGGGCCAGAGAGACAGATGACATGAGGGAGGATTTAGTAGAGACAGCTATTCCTCTTCTGTCTGACTGAATCATCTTGGAGAGTCTTCTAACCGGACTGTATCTGACTGAATCATCTTGGAGAGTCTTCTAACCGGACTGTATCTGACTGAATCATCTTGGAGAGTCTTCTAACCGGACTGTATCTGACTGAATCATCTTGGAGAGTCTTCTAACCGGACTGTATCTGACTGAATCATCTTGGAGAGCCTTCTAACCGGACTGTATCTGACTGAATCATCTTGGAGATCCTTCTAACAGGACTGTATCTGACTGAATCATCTTGGAGAGTCTTCTAACTGGACTGTATCTGACTGAATCATCTTGGAGAGTCTTCTAACAGGACCGTATCTGACTGAATCATCTTGGAGAGTCTTCTAACTGGACTGTATACTTCCTTTGTCTGCTTGAATGATCATCGAATAAAATACAATAAAATAAAATTGTATTAGTCACATGCACCGAATACAAGAGGTGTAGACCTTACAGTGAAATGCTTACTTACAAGCCCCTAACCAACAATGCAGTTTAAATCAAAATTGTTGTGTGTACAACTGTAATAACTAAGTCAGCATGAATAGGAAGTGAGATGAATTGAGTGTAGATAAATGAACAGATAAATGAACATATAAATGAAAAGATAGTGAAGAGATAATGAAACCATACCTGAGGACCAGAAGGTCCACGATCACCACCTTTTCCGGGTTTGCCAGCCTCACCCTTTAGCAGAGAGAAAGAGACAGAGAGAAAGAGACAGAGAGAAAGAGGCAGAGAGGATGAGACAGAGAGGATGAGACAGAGAGGAAGAGACAGAGAGGAAGAGACAGAGAGGAAGAGACAGAGAGAGGAAGAGACAGAGAGGAAGAGACAGAGAGGAAGAGACAGAGAGGAAGAGACAGAGAGAAAGAGACAGAGAGAAAGAGACAGAGAGAAAGAGACAGAGAGAAAGAGGCAGAGATGAGACAGAGAGGATGAGACAGAGAGGATGAGACAGAGAGGAAGAGACAGAGAGAAAGAGAGGAAGAGGGAGAGAGAGAAAGAGACAGAATCAAGAGACAGAGGAAGAGACAGAGAAAGAGACAGTAGGAAGAGACAGAATCAAGAGACAGAGAGAAAGAGAGGAAGAGACAGAGAGGAAGAGACAGAGAGAAAGACTGGAAGAGACAGAGAGGATGAGACAGAGAGGAAGAGACAGAGAAAAGAGAGGAAGAGACAGAGAGGATGAGACAGAGAGGAAGAGACAGAGAGGATGAGACAGAGAGGATGAGACAGAGAGGAAGAGACAGAGAGAAAGAGAGGAAGAGACAGAGAGGATGAGACAGAGAGGAAGAGACAGAGAGGATGAGACAGAGAGGATGAGACAGAGAGGAAGAGACAGAAGAAAGAGAGGAAGAGACAGAGAGGAAGAGACAGAGAGAAAGAGACAGAGAGGAAGAGACAGAGAGGAAGAGACAGAGAGGAAGAGACAGTATCTGAAGAGACAGAGAGAAAGAGACAGAGAGAAAGAGGCAGAGAGGATGAGACAGAGAGGATGAGACAGAGAGGAAGAGACAGAGAGAAAGAGAGGAAGAGACAGAGAGGAAGAGAGAGAGAAAGAGACAGAGAGAAAGAGACAGAGAGGAAGAGGCAGAGAGGAAGAGACAGAGAAAAGAGACAGATCTGAAGAGACAGAGAGAGGAAGAGACAGAGAGGAAGAGACAGAGAGAAAGAGACAGAGAGGAAGAGACAGAGAGGAAGAGACAGAGAGGAAGAGACAGAGAGGAAGAGACAGAGAGGAAGAGACAGAGAGGAAGAGACAGAGAGAAAGAATCAGAGAGGAGAGACAGAGAGAGGAAGAGACAGAGAGGAAGAGACAGAGAGAAAGAGACAGAGAGGAAGAGACAGAGAGGAAGAGACAGAGAGGAAGAGACAGAGAGGAAGAGACAGAGAGGAAGAGACAGAGAGAAAGAGAAAGAGACAGAGAGGAAGAGACAGATAAAGAGAAGAGAGGAAGAGACAGAGAGGAAGAGACAGAGAGGAAGAGACAGAGAGAAAGAGACAGAGAGAAAGAGGCAGAGAGGATGAGACAGAGAGGATGAGACAGAGAGGAAGAGACAGAGAGAAAGAGAGGAAGAGACAGAGAGGAAGAGAGAGAGAGAAAGAGACAGAGAGAAAGAGACAGAGAGGAAGAGGCAGAGAGAAGAGACAGAGAGAAAGAGACAGAGAGGAAGAGACAGAGAGAGGAAGAGACAGAGAGGAAGAGACAGAGAGAAAGAGACAGAGAGGAAGAGACAGAGAGGAAGAGGCAGAGAGGAAGAGACAGAGAGGAAGAGACAGAGAGGAAGAGACAGAGAGGAAGAGACAGAGAGGAAGAGACAGAGAGAGGAAGAGACAGAGAGGAAGAGACAGAGAGGAAGAGACAGAGAGAGGAAGAGACAGAGAGGAAGAGACAGAGAGGAAGAGACAGAGAGGAAGAGACAGAGAGGAAGAGACAGAGAGGAAGAGACAGAGAGAAAGAGACAGAGAGGAAGAGACAGAGAGGAAGAGACAGAGAGGAAGGGAGGGAGACGTGGGCTATTAGATCAGTTGATTGTCTGTGATGTAAATAAAATAAAATAAAAAGGTTTTGATCATTCACAATTTATTTTTATGCTAATATTTTTTTACAAGCCACTCACTTGAAATGAACATTTCAGATTGAAATTCAATTAACACAGTGCCTACTGATGGACACTGATAAATGACTAGTGGGCCAGTCAGCTGCCACCCAGTGGCTGAATGGTGGAACTGCAGTTTCAATATTTATTTTTCACTTGTTTCAATCAAATCAAATCAAATGTTATATGTCACATACACATGGTTAGCAGATGTTAATGGGAGTGTAGCGAAATGCTTGTGCTTCTAGTTCCAACAGTGCAGTAACATCTAACAAGTAATCTAACAATTCCTAACAACTACCTAATATACACAAATCTAAAGGGGTGAATGAGGATATGTGGATGAACGATGGCCAAGCGACATAGGCAAGGTGCAGTAGATGGTATAAAACACATTATACACATGTGATAAGAGTAATGTAAGATATATAAACATGATTAAATCGTCTTTAATACGGCAGAGGATGATAGTGGGGATGATATACAGTACACGGGTACAGACCACCGGGTACAGACTACTTGGGACAGACTACTGGGGACAGACCACTGGGGACAGACCACTGGGGACAGACTACTGAGGACAGACCACTGGGGACAGACTACTGAGGACAGACCACTGGGGACAGACCATTGGGGACAGAACACTGGGGACAGACTACTGAGGACAGACCACTGGGGACAGACCATTGGGGACAGAACACTGGGGACAGACCATTGGGGACAGACCACTGGGGACAGACCACTGGGGACAGACTACTGGGGACAGACCACTGGGGACAGACCATTGGGGACAGAACACTGGGGACAGACCATTGGGGACAGACCACTGGGGACAGACCACTGGGGACAGACTACTGGGGACAGACCACTGGGGACAGACCATTGGGGACAGACCATTGGGGACAGACTACTGGGGACAGACCACTGGGGACAGACCATTGAGACCACTGGGGACAGACCATTGGGGACAGACCACTGGGGACAGACCATTGGGGACAGACCACTGGGGACAGACCATTGGGGACAGACTACTGGGGACAGACCACTGGGGACAGACCATTGGGGACAGACCACTGGGTACAGACCATTGGGGACAGTTCTGATTATAATATTCATATTATGACCATTTATCATCATGATCAAATGATAGAGTTTGTACATGAGGCTGTTAGAGGTGTGACAATATTGGTGTGGGAGTAGTGTGGATGGGCACAATATGGGCAATCGTGATTGGCTCACACATTAACTTTACATGAAGAGTGATTGGCCAGATGGACTGTAGACAAACCAATGGGGATAGGTGACTGTGACGGAACATGATGATGGGGGCCAGGAGATTTTCCTGACCCTGTGACATCATCACCAAGAAAAACTCCTGGCCCTAGCTACGAGGACATTTCTATGTGAGGGGGAATTATTTAGGACAGTGTATGAACCGTGAATGCTGTTCACTTCATAGTATTTGTGTATTATTATTTTATTGGTGTAATGCTTGTGTATTGTGGAGTCAAATGCAGGAAACAGAATTTCAATGCTGTGCGTCTTTTAATAGCGCTTAACACACCACAGGGTGCTCATTAACGTTCCAAACACAACAGAGCCGAAGGTTACAATGAAATAATCCCGCACAACAACCAGGCGGGCCGGCTGTCTAATAAAGACAAACTAATTAACCCTACACAGGTGCTACCACTAAACATACAAGGAGGGGAGGAAAAACAATCAGTGGCAGCTAATAGGCCGGTGGCGACGACCGCCGAGCGCCACCCGCCCGGGAAAAGGAAACACCCTCGGTCGGACTCGTGACAATTGGTGTAAACGTGTCAACATTCTACCAACAGACAACAGTCAGTATGGATGGGTGGAGGGAGATCAATGGAAACAGTGTGGAGGGTGGAGGGGAGATCAATGGAAACAGTGTGGAGGGTGGAGGGAGATCAATGGAAACAGTGTGGAGGGTGGGGGGAGATCAATGGAAACAGTGTGGAGGGTGGAGGGGAGATCAATGGAAACAGTGTGGAGGGTGGAGGGGAGATCAATGGGTACAGTATGGATGGGTGGAGGGGAGATCAATGGAAACAGTGTGGAGGGTGGAGGGGAGATCAATGGAAACAGTGTGGAGGGTGGAGGGGAGATCAATGGATACAGTGTGGAGGGTGGAGGGAGATCAATGGAAACAGTGTGGAGGGTGGGGGGAGATCAATGGATACAGTGTGGAGGGTGGGGGAGATCAATGGATACAGTGTGGAGGGTGGAGGGGAGATCAATGGAAACAGTGTGGAGGGTGGAGGGAGATCAATGGGTACAGTATGGATGGGTGGAGGGGAGATCAATGGAAACAGTGTGGAGGGTGGAGGGGAGATCAATGGAAACAGTGTGGAGGGTGGAGGGGAGATCAATGGATACAGTGTGGAGGGTGGAGGGGAGATCAATGGAAACAGTGTGGAGGGTGGGGGAGATCAATGGAAACAGTGTGGAGGGTGGAGGGGAGATCAATGGAAACAGTGTGGAGGGTGGAGGGGAGATCAATGGAAACAGTGTGGAGGGTGGGGGAGATCAATGGATACAGTGTGGAGGGTGGAGGGGAGATCAATGGGTACAGTATGGATGGGTGGGGAGATCAATGGGTACAGTATGGATGGGTGGGGGAGATCAATGGGTACAGTATGGATGGGTGGGGGAGATCAATGGGTACAGTATGGATGGGTGTGGGGAGATCAATGGGTACAGTATGGATGGGTGTGGGGAGATCAATGGGTACAGTATGGATGGGTGGGGGAGATCAATGGGTACAGTATGGATGGGTGTGGGGAGATCAATGAAAACAGTGTGTGTCATGTCATTTTGGCTCTGCTTTCTTTGACACTTGTGTTAGTCTCCTGCATCAGACACATCCTCAATAGCCTGCAGAGGTTACATTTCTGTGTGTGTGATAGTGAAAGTGGCAGTTGTTCTACTTACGTCATCTCCAGGTTTACCAGAGGGTCCAGGTGGACCACGGGGACCCAACGGGCCCTGTCAGGAGAGAACAGAGACAGTTAGTCAGGTAGACAGACCATGAGGCCCTGTCAGGAGAGAAAAGAGACCGTTAGTCAGGTAGACAGACCATGAGGCCCTGTCAGGAGAGAAGAGAACAGAGAGACAGTTAGTCAGATAGACAGACCATGAGGCCCTGTCAGGAGAGAACAGAGACAGTTAGTCAGGTAGACAAACCATGAGGCCCTGTCAGGAGAGAAAAGAGACAGTTAGTCAGGTAGACAGACCATGAGGCCCTGTCAGGAGAGAACAGAGACAGTTAGTCAGGTAGACAGACCATGAGGCCCTGTCAGGAGAGAAAAGAGACCGTTAGTCAGGTAGACAGACCATGAGGCCCTGTCAGGAGAGAAGAGAACAGAGAGACAGTTAGTCAGATAGACAGACCATGAGGTCAGGAGGGAAGAGAACTGAGAGACAGTTAGTCAGGTAGACAGACCATGAGGCCCTGTCAGGAGAGAAGAGAACAGAGAAGACAGTTAGTCAGATAGACAGACCATGAGGCCCTGTCAGGAGGACCTAAACCAATGGAGGGCAGCACTGTAGAGGTCATACACGTAAGACAGTGACAGGGTAGACGGAGTGTGTGTGTCTGTGTGTAAACGTGTGTGTGTCTGTGTGTGTGTGTCGTAAAGGCATTTCCCTCTCTAATTAACAAGCACCCCTGGCTGAGAACGTCCTCATGACAGCCACTCTCAGGTAACTCTGGGTCTTCCTTTCATGTGGTCGGTCTAGTTTCATCATAGAGCTTGATGGTTTTTGCTACTGCACTTGAAGAAACGTTAAAAGTTCTGGAAATTTTCCAGATTGACTGACCTTCATGTCTGAAAATAATGAGGGACTGTCATTTCTCTTTGCTTATTTGAGCTGTTCTTGCCATAATATGGATTTTTACCAAATAGGGCTATCTTCTGTATACCACCCCTACCTTGTCACAACACAACTGATTGGCTCAAACGCATTAAGAAGGAAAGAAATTCCACAAATTAACATTTAACAAGGCACGTTATGCCAGGACAGTGAATAACAGTGGAGGCAAGTTAATTGACAATGTATGGTTAAAAACAAGAGAATGTTACACTAAACTGTAATGTTTTTTTCCAGTCGTTTCACTTTTTCTGGCAACATTATGGACTCTTTCTATGGGTAGACTCTTTATGGGACTCTCTATGGGAAGACTGCAGAATCAACTGACTTTATAGGTAGATTAGGTTGAAGGAATACTTCAATATCCTCTGAGTGTATTGGCCAGCTGTTTCTTGGCCAAATCTTCAGTACTAGGGTTGTTTTTTGGGGATGTGTGTGTGTGTGTGTGTGTGTGTGTGTGTGTGTGTGTGTGTGTGTGTGTGTGTGTGTGTGTGTGTGTGTGTGTGTGTGTGTGTGTGTGTTTATGGGAACTGATGTGATTCATTCTGGCCTGACAACAACAGACCCAGCAGGTCTGATTCTAATTGCAGGTGAGGATGTATTAAACAGTGGACTCGAGGTGGGAGGTGAAAGGAGAAGGAGCCTCTGTCTGTCTGTCTGTCTGTCTGTCTGTCTGTCTGTCTGTCTGTCTGTCTGTCTGTCTGTCTGTCTGTCTGTCTGTCTGTCTGTCTGTCTGTCTGTCTGTCTGCATTTAGTGTGTACCTGTCTGTCTGTCTGTCTGTCTGTCTGTCTGTCTGTCTGTCTGTCTGTCTGTCTGTCTGTCTGTCTGTCTGTCTGTCTGATCAGGTTTCTGTGTAACTGCTCTCAGCAGGAGGTTAACACGGTGGTGTGTGTGTGTGTGTGTGTGTGTGTGTGTGTGTGTGTGTGTGTGTGTGTGTGTGTGTGTGTGTGTGTGTGTGTGTGTGTGTGTGTGTGTGTGTGTGTGTGTTCCAAAAGCGTTATTCGTCTGTCCCCATAGGAGAACCCTTTTCGGTTCCAGATTGAACTCTTTTGGGTTCCATGTAGAAGCCTCTATGGAAAGGGTTTAACATGGAACCAAAAAGGGTTCTACTTGGAACCAAAAGGGTTCCACCTGGATCCAAAAAGTGCTTTTCAATAGGTTATTCTATGGGGACTGCTGAATCATCTTTTTAGGATCTAGATAGCACTGTTTTTTTTTCAGTGGGAGTTTTTATTAGGATTTTTTCTCCATACATCCACGAATGAGCCAGTCACACTTTATATGCAATGTAGGCTATGGGATGGTAGTTATCTAAGTGCACACAACACTAAATACTTCCTCCAAGCTAGCAAACCACAGTAGCTGGTACTGACATTATAAATAATGCACAATGGATAAGCCAGTTTCCATGAAACAGCTACCTGTGCTAGCTGCCGAGTTAGTGCAGTGTCCTTAACTTAAGCTATGTTGTGCTAGCTAGCATATATGCTAACTTTAACTAGCTAGCTAAACATTTGGCTATGGGCTGGCACTGGCAGTTCGGATTTTGGATAGTGGATTATCCCCAGTTAGATAATGCTTTGTGACATTATGTTAGCTAGCTCTCCCCAATTAGATAATGCATTGTGACATTATGTTAGCTAGCTCTCCCCAGTTAGGTAATGCTTTGTGACATTATGTTAGCTAGCTCTCCCCAGTTAGATAATGCTTTGTGACATTATGTTAGCTAGCTCTCCCCAGTTAGATAATGCTTTGTGACATTATGTTAGCTAGCTCTCCCCAGTTAGGTAATGCTTTGTGACATTATGTTAGCTAGCTATCCCCAGTTAGATTAAGTGTTTTCACTTAGTTGGTAGTTTCTCATTTCTTTCGAGTGGCGCAGTGGTCTAAGGCACTGCATCATAGTGCTAGAGGCATCACTACAGACCTGGGTGTTGATCCCGGGCTGTATCACAGCCAGCCGAGATCGGGAGCCCCATAGTGCAGCGCACAATTGGCCCAGCGTCATCCGGGTTTAGCCGGTGTAGGCCGTCATTGTAAATAAGAATTTGTTCTTAACAAACTTGCCTCGTTAAATATAGATTAAATTAAATGATTATATTCTCCCTGGTGCACTCGTTCATTAGTATATAGTATAATCTAGTCTGTTCAAAACAGTGGCAGCATGTGCAGCAGTGGTCATTTGGATTATGACAAAAGTGAAATAGGTGTATATACGTTGTTGTTTAAATGCACTGGTTGATTTATATATCTTCTCAGAGAAACTAGCAGTTTGAAAACTTAGCATCATAATTCTGTCATGCTGCTTTGTTGACAACAACCACCTTGCGCCAGGGTATTCAGTCAATCAGCGGCCACATAGGATATAGTAACCTAGGCTACAGTAATTTAAGCTTCAGTAACCTAGGCTACAGTAACCTAGGCTTCAGAGGGGAGGGGCAGGTAGCCTACATGCACACCCACTGGTAAAGATTTCCAGTTGGCAGGTGGATGCTGGAATAATGCCGTGTTCATGTGCTAGTCGGAACTCTGAAATGTTAGACTTGCTAACTGGTTGCAGTTATACACATGCCGCAGTTCAACCAGTTAGCCAAGTCAAACATTTTTGAGTTTCCTAATTCCGAATGGCACGTGAATGTGGCATAAGTCTCTTTGTTGTGATTTTTGTGGGACTGGAAGAAAATGCTTGGAACGTAAAAGAACGTTCTCATGCTTTTAAAATAACGTTTATATTCCGGAACAGTATAGATCACTTTTGTTTTTCGGTTCGGGTTCTATTTCTCAAATAATTTAGTTATTTTCCGGTTTTTGGTTCTGTTCCTTGAACTGGTTCCAACCCTAGGTTAGCCCTCAATATATCCTCATAGCTCACAGTTTCCGTGTGTGTGTGTGTGTGTGTGTGTGTGTCTGCTTTAGTGTGTGTGTATGAGGAAGAGGGTAGTTGAAAATGCCCTCACACTGTGGGTAACTATTATGGGATACTTACAGCTGATCCGGGCTCTCCAGCCTCTCCGGGGTTGCCTTGGAAACCTTGTGGGCCCTGGGATAGAAGAGAAGAGAATAGAGAGGGCAGATTAGAGACGTCCGTGAAGTGAACCTGATGACCTTAGATGTCTATTGGTCTTTTAATAATATGTAATATTTCCTTTGATTTCTTAGCTGATATTACTGTAAGGACTACAGGAGATTTAAAATATACTCTATTGTTTTTGATAAACCTGAAAGTATGGTAAAAGTACAACAATAACTGATCTATGATGGGCTCACTAGTTTGAGTAGAGATAGCATGTGATATCCTATACTACGTGTATGCTATCTTCTTACTCAGTTAACAAATACCCCAGCAATATCATCAAATCACACCAAATCCGAGTGTTTTCCTATCCCCTCCAGGGGCCGTGACTCTACCAAGACGAGGGTGTGTGTGTGTGTGTGGGGGGGGGTGCAGTGGTTCCCCAAATCATGGGCTTCATGCCCAGTCATGTCCCCTGGCTGGCAATACCTTCCACTTGAATGACTTTAGAGGAGAGGTAGGAGAGGAGCTGAGCTGAGGGGCTTTGGGTGGAGGGCTTTGGAACATACATGGGTTCAAATAGGATTTGATCTCTTTCAAGTACTTTAGCTACGATTGCCTGGAGCAATAGGACTAACTGAATAGTCGCAAAACTGTAATCCCCATCCATCTGGCTCTCCAGGCAGACTCAAGCAAATGTTTACAGTATTTGAAACACTTTGAATACTATTTGAACCCAGTTATGTCTGTGCTGAGGGGAATGTCCCACCGAGCTCTATGAAAGGTATATTGTCAGGTGCTGCGCTGCCTGTCTGTCTGCGGTAGGATAAACCCCTGCAGTGTGCAGCTGGGACATGAAGTTATTCAATGCCATCTTCCTCCTCTGGAATGGAATGCAGCACAGGAACAAATAAACCTACAGTGTGTGGAATAATGTCTACTCTGTGTTCTACATCTGCATTGCTTGCTGTTTGGGGTTTTAGGCTGGGTTTCTGTACAGCACTTTGACATCGGCTGATGTAAAAAGGGCTTTGTAAATGAATGTGATTGATTTGATTGATTGCTATGCAGTAACCATAACCATTCTGCTGTGTGCAGTAACCATAGTAACCATATCTAATGTCTACTCTGTGTTTACGTTTATGCTATAGACTGTTTCTGTTTCCCGTCATGTATTCATTCACTGCTTGAATCAGGCCTTCATCTATACACATTCAGCATGAAGAGAACTAGACTACTGACGAAGAATTCAACTCAATATAAAACTTTGTGAAGTTCTTTGAGGGAGCACTATGGGACAAACTACTGTAAAGAACCACAGTCATATCATAATGTACCAGTAGACTGTATATCTGTATATGATTATATATTTATATATGGCTCTGGGCTGAACTAAAGGTGGTTGTGAACATCTACATTAAGAGCATCTACAGTACCCAGTGTTATATAAGGTTATAACTTCAGGGCTCGTAGCCGGGAGTGTGTGTATGTGCGCATGTGTGTGTGTTTATTTGCAGGTACTTACAGGAGCTCCAGAGGGGCCAGGTGGCCCTCGAGGACCCATAGGGCCCTGGGGGAGAAAGAGAGACAGACGAGACGTTAGACAATAACAACATAATCACAACCTCAACCAATCTTCAAACAACTCAACATTAAAAAATATGTTTGTTTCTCATTTTCATAATGAACTTTGACATATTTCAGAATGGAGGGGGAAGAGATAGTCGTGTGTTTCTCCACTTTAACTTCTCTCTTCTCTTGAGTTAGAAAACATATTATTGGCTATAATACTCCTGCCTGCCTCCTGTCTGCCTCCTGCCTGCCCCCTGTCTGCCTCCTGCCTCCTGCCTGTCAGAACCATAAATCATTTTGGAATCCCACATTCAGACTCTTTCTCTCATTCTCTTTCCCTCTCTCATTCTCTCTCTCTCTCTCCCTCTCTCATTCTCTCTCTTTCTCTCTCCCTCTGTTTTCTCCCTCCCTGTATCTCTCTCCCTCTCTGTTTACTCTCTCTCTGTCTCTCTCTCTCTCTCTCTCTCTCGGTACCTCTCTCTGTATCTCTCTCTCTCTCTCTCTCTCTCTCTCTCTCTCTCTCTCTCTCTCTCTCTTTCTCTCTCCCTCTCTCTGTAGTTCAGAGGTCAGGGCCAGAAGTGTTGTACAGTGAATTGGAGTCTTGAACCCTGCGTTGGCCACATTGTTTCTTCATTAATAAGATCATAAATCTTCAAAGTAATCCTTGCGCTGCTCACTGATCTAACGTTAAGCTTCTCTAATGTTAATCTCCTCCAGTTTATAAAGACTTGTCTTGTCAGTAGGTGTAATACTCTTGTCAGCTCAATGTCATTGTGCATCGTTACTCAGAGCTCAGAGAGACATTTCACATTCTACACAGGTGATGAGCCAAATCTGTCACACAGAGAAAATCATTACATGACCAAAGACAAGACGATGAGAAAATGTACCTGATCTGGAGTTCAGTGAGAATGTCGAGGGCTTGCATCTGAAAATCACACGCTATTCCCTACATAGTGTACTACTTATGACCAGAGATCTATGGGTACTGGGCTAAAGCAGTGCACTAAGTAGGGGAGAAGTAGTCCCACTATAAAGGGAATAGGGAGGCATTTCAGTCGCAGCCTAGACATTCTCTCTAAGAAAAACGAAGACGTTAAAATAATAAAACATATGATTTCCACTCCTCCACTCATGAAAGGGCACATGGACAACAGTAAGACAACCTTTTATGCTCTCTACAACACAGTATTCATAGTGTTGGTGTTTAGACTGATTATAGTAGAGAAATGCAGGGCAGCAGCCAAAGCAAACGTCCCTGAGGGACAGAGCAGTTACTGACAGAGGGGAGGGATACCAGATCAACAACAGATGGTAGAGGGGAGGGATACCAGATCAACAACAGATGGTAGAGGGGATGCATACCAGATCAACATAGATGGTAGAGGGGATAGATACCAGATCAACAGTAGATGGTAGAGGGGATGGATACCAGATCAACAGTAGATGGTAGAGGGGATGGATACCAGATCAACAGTAGATGGTAGAGGGGATGGATACCAGATCAACAGTAGATGGTAGAGGGGATGGATACCAGATCAACAGTAGATGGTAGAGGGGATAGATACCAGATCAACAGTAGATGGTAGAGGGGATGGATACCAGATCAACAACAGTAGGAAGGGAATGAAAGCCATCTTTTCAGCAGGGCGCACCACGGACAGATCCACCGCCGCAACGGACTAGCGGCTTATCAATGGTGCTCTATGTCCATTCGTAGGCGGAGTGTGGGTGAATGTTTGGAGTCTGTGTGTGTGTGTTTGGGGACTGTATGTGGGTGTGTGTTTGGGTGGTGTGGCCCACTGCCTCTCAGTGAAGACACTGTGTTAGGGAACAGGGGGTGTAGGTAGAGACGTAGGGTGTTGACCCTCAATGAAGACACTGTGTTAGGGACCAGGGGGTATAGGTAGAGACGTAGGGTGTTGACCCTCAATGAAGACACTGTGTTAGGGACCAGGGGGTGTAGGTAGAGACGTAGGGTGTTGACTCTCAGTGAAGACACTGTGTTAGGGACCAGGGGGTGTAGGTAGAGACGTAGGGTGTTGACTCTCAGTGAAGACACTGTGTTAGGGACCAGGGGGTGTAGGTAGAGACGTAGGGGGTTGACTCTCAGTGAAGAGTCAACCCCACCTCCCCTCTCCACAGGTCTCTAATGGGGTACAATCCACAGTGGTGACTGGGTCTCAGACTTCAGCTACACCAGCCAGCCAAAAGCTCGCTGTGGGAGCAGCCAGCCGAGCGCTGCTTGGTGGGTTTCCAAACCAAAATAGCTCCTAGTGAGTGTGCTCTTCTTTTCCCTCTGGCTGACAGACTGGAGGTGATGCCAGCTGGATGTGATGCTAGCTGGATGTGATGCCAGCTGGAGGTGATGCCAGCTGGATGTGATGCCAGCTGCCAGCCAGCTCGTTGGAGTTTTCAGTAAACTCAACAAACATTTTTTTTTATGAAGACCAAGTCTGTTTGCCCCAAACTAAACCCTGGTACACTCCATAGGATGGTGTCAGCCCAAACCAAACCCTGGTACACTCCATAGGAGGGTGTCGGCCCAAACCAAACCCTGGTAAACTCCATAGGAGGGTGTCGGCCCCAACCAAACCCTGGTACACTCCATAGGAGGGTGTCGGCCCAAACCAAACCCTGGTACACTCCATAGAGGGGTGTTGAGTCACTCTGATACCCATTCACCTAAGCTTGTCTCACGTAGGCATTAGTCAGAGAAGACCAGACGTGACATTCTTGCATTTGTTTTGCATCTCACAGGAGAACATATAGAAACCTGGGAAATGATACTACTCCCAAGCCGATAGGAGAAAACTGGTCAAATGGCGCCAGGATTAAGGTGTTATGATGTTTCTCATAATCTCTCTCACCATTGGTCCTTGCATCACGCCCATCTGTGCTCCGCCAGCCTTCTCGTCAAATCCTCCAGCCATCTGAGCAGCAAAGTTCTGTTGGAAGACAAATGGCATCAATAAGATACTGTAATATGACCACAAAAATATGTGAGCGCTCTTGTCATAACAGTCGGCATATATCTGTCATGGTAGTCTACTCTCAGACAGCACAGCATGACTAAACAGGATCCGTGTGTCTCTGTCTGTGTGACAACAGTAGATGGTAGAGGTGATGGATACCAGATCAACAGTAGATGGTAGAGGGGATAGATACCAGATCAACAGTAGATGGTAGAGGGGATGGATACCAGATCAACAGTAGATGGTAGAGGGGATGGATACCAGATCAACAGTAGATGGTAGAGGGGATAGATACCAGATCAACAGTAGATGGTAGAATGGATACCAGATCAACAGTAGATGGTAGAGGGGATAGATACCAGATCAACAGTAGATGGTAGAGGGGATGGATACCAGATCCACAGTAGATGGTAGAGGGAATGGATACCAGATCAACAGTAGATGGTAGAGGGGATAGATACCAGATCAACAGTAGATGGTAGAGGGGATAGATACCAGATCAACAGTAGATGGTAGAGGGGATAGATACCAGATCAACAGTAGATGGTAGAGGGGATAGATACCAGATCAACAGTAGATGGTAGAGGGGATAGATACCAGATCAACAGTAGATGGTAGAGGGGATAGATACCAGATCAACAGTAGATGGTAGAGGGGATGGATACCAGATCAACAGTAGATGGTAGAGGGGATAGATACCAGATCAACAGTAGATGGTAGAGGGGATGGATACCAGATCAACAGTAGATGGTAGAGGGGATAGATACCAGATCAACAGTAGATGGTAGAGGGGATGGATACCAGATCAACAGTAGATGGTAGAGGGGATGGATACCAGATCAACAGTAGATGGTAGAGGGGATGGATACCAGATCAACAGTAGATGGTAGAGGGGATGGATAGCAGATCAACAGTAGATGGTAGAGGTGATGGATACCAGATCAACAGTAGATGGTAGAGGGGATAGATACCAGATCAACAGTAGATGGTAGAGGGGATGGATACCAGATCAACAGTAGATGGTAGAGGGGATGGATACCATATCAACAGTAGATGGTAGAGGGGATGGATAGCAGATCAACAACAGTAGATGGTAGAGGGGATGGATACCAGATCAACAGTAGATGGTAGAGGGGATGGATACCAGATCAACAGTAGATGGTAGAGGGGATGGATACCAGATCAACAGTAGATGGTAGAGGGGATGGATACCAGATCAACAGTAGATGGTAGAGGGGATGAATACCAGATCAACAGTAGAGACAGGGAGTGGTGTACGATAACTATTTTCATCTTTCTCCTTCACCAAATATCTCCTTGTGTTTTCTTCAAAGCCCCTCCCCTCTTCACCCCTTTCCTTTACTGCTCCCTTCTCCCCTTCCCTCCTTCCTCTCCTCCCCACTTCTCCCCTTCCTCTCCTCCTCTCTGCTCCCCTTCCTCCCCTTCCCCTCCTCCCTTTCGTCCTCTCTTCACCCCTTCCCTCCTTCCTCTCCTCCCCACTTCTCCCCTTCCTCTCCTCCTCTCTGCTCCCCTTCCTCTCCTTCCTCTCCTCCCCACTTCTCCCCTTCCTCTCCTCCTCTCTGCTCCCCTTCCTCTCCTTCCTCTCATCCCTACTTCTCCCCTTCTCCCCTTCCCCTCCTCCCTTTCGTCCTCTCTTCACCCCTTCCCTCCTTCCTCTCCTCCCCACTTCTCCCCTTCCTCTCCTCCTCTCTGCTCCCCTCCCTCTCCTTCCTCTCCTCCCCTTCTCCCCTTCCCCTCCTCCCTTTCGTCCTCTCTTCACCCCTTCCCTCCTTCATCTCCTCCCCTCCTTCCTCTCCTCCCCTTCCCTTCTTCCTCTCCTCCCCTCTTCTCCCCTTCCCCAAATCTATCATGCTACCTCCTGTCTAGCCACCTCCCTCTTTCTCTCCCTCCTTCCTCCCTTCTTCTCTCACCAGGAATGAAAAGCATTCCACCGTGTCTCTCTCTATCCCACCATTCTACACTATACCTCCGTTTCTTTGCCTAGTTCTTCTGTGCAAAACATCTCACAATATTACCACCCTTTCACTATTACACCCTTTCACTATTACACCATTTCACTATTACACCCTTTCACTATTACACCCTTTCACTATTACACCCTTTCAATATTACACCCTTTCTATATTACACCATTTTACTATTTCACCCTTTCACTATTACACCCTTTCTATATTACACCATTTTACTATTTCACCCTTTCACTATTACACCCTTTCACTGTTACAACCTTTCACTATTACACCCTTTCAATATTACACCCTTTCACTATTACACCCTTTCACTAATACACCCTTTCTCTATTTCACCTTTTCAATATTACACCCTTTCACTATTACACCCTTTCAATATTACACCCGTTCACTATTACACCCTTTCTATATTACACCCTTTCACTGTTACAACTTTTACTATTTCACCCTTTCACTATTTCACCCTTTCACTTCCCATTTTCAACCCCAAAGTCTTTATTGATAGAATTAGCTAGCCCACTCCTTGTTATTTTGAGATACACCTCCATGATCCATAAAAGACGAAAGCACGTCCATTTTGCTCTCTGCATGTGCTTTCCCTTTTACACATCGATATATTTTGGGCTATAGCACCACAAACTGCTATTTCAGATTTTTCTGCAGAGATACTTACTCCTCCAAGGCCGGGAGGTCCGTTAGGTCCTGAGGGACCGGGGGGGCCGGGGTTACCAGGGGTACCAGGCTCACCATCTCTGCCACGGGGCCCGGGACTGCCCTGAGACGGGAGACAGAGAGAGGAGTTAGATGAATAATAGCGTGTCATCTCAATAGGGTATCTTCCTCGAAAGCTGAAAGCTTTTGTATTTCTTTCAAATTCTATCCCAAATGGACAATAAAAATACTGAACTTTGAATGCTATCACTTCAACATCAAATAAATCCATTTCTTTGGCACAGTAGAAATAAGTTGTTTCACAGGGGGAACTTTAAATATAATACAATACCACACAAATTGTAAAGAAAAGAAAATGTGTGGTAATCCTAATACTTCAGATGAAAATGTGTGGTAATCCTAATACTTCAGATGAAAATGTGTGGTAATCCTAATACTTCAGATGAAAATGTGTGGTAATCCTAATACTTCAGATGAAAATGTGTGGTAATCCTAATACGTCAGATGAAAATGTGTGGTAATCCTAATACTTCAGATGAAAATGTGTGGTAATCCTAATACTTCAGATGAAAATGTGTGGTAATCCTAATACGTCAGATGAAAATGTGTGGTAATCCTAATACTTCAGATGAAAATGTGTGGTAATCCTAATACGTCAGATGAAAATGTGTGGTAATCCTAATACTTCAGATGAAAATGTGTGGTAATCCTAATACTTCAGATGAAAATGTGTGGTAATCCTAATACTTCAGATGAAAATGTCAAGTCAGGGACATGAAACTGCCCATCAGCAATGTGAGACAATAATAATATCTATTGACAGTTCTCTTAGAGAGGTACAGTAGGTGCCATTTTGTTTTCAAAATGACTATTTCCAGATATGTAGGTGCTGCTACTCTGTACAGGGTAGTCCCATACCATCAGCTAATACGAAAATCACCAGAAGAGAAAGGACATTCTAGGCTAATTGTACTTTACTGAGAAAAAGTCAGGATAAAGTCAGGATAAAGTCCAGAAGAATTCATATGCAGTGGATCAGATTCTGATCACTTAGGACACTGCAGTAATTATTTGGGCAACTTGTTTTCAAACTATCCCACATGGCAACTGAACACCAATTTGTATTGTTATTCATTCTAGGGAATGAGGCCTTTCTAGGGAGTTTTTCCCTAGCCACCGTGCTTCTACACCTGCATTGCTTGCTGTTTGGGGTTTTAGGCTGGGTTTCTGTACAGTACTTTGAGATATCAGCTGATGTAAGAAGGACTATATAAATACATTTGAATTTAATTCAATTCAAAATAAATTCATTAAAAAAAAAACTGATTTTACATTCAAAAAAATGTTGAGAAAAAAATTCCAGCATGTAAACAGCCTCTATTCCATGATGCAGCCTGCGGCATGTTACTACCTGGGATACATGATTACAACCTGGCCAGGTAGATATTGTTACAGCAACCTAATACCAACTGTGTCCTTTCCAAACACTTCCTGATAACAACATGAAATTAAGGGTTGGCAAACTATTCCCTCAGTCAACGGATGATGTCAACCAGCCCTTTGCTGTGAGTCATTGATGTCTGACTTTGCGTGTTACAGACAGTTCATGTCAAAGCGTGTGATTGTTACGTCTATGTACTTAAAGTTGTATTAAAACTCAATAGTAGAATCTAAAGCGGTATGTTACTGGAGATGAGATGTTGCTCATTCAACAACCAGAGGAAAAAGTTGGCAGGTCAAAATGTTTGAAGCACACATGTCTGAGAAACCCAGCATACCACACTGCATGCTCTGACAAATGATCCTTCAAGGAATGTGTTCACAACACTGTGCACATTCATTCCACTTTCATTTTGGTGCAAACAAAGACTTAATTGCAAATATTTCTATAGTAGCAGGTACAAAATAATAATACAAAAATGCCAAATTGGAAAAGCAAATTGTAGACTGAAAATGTGAATAAAAACAGTAATTGTAAAAGTTAAAAAAATCTCCATTATCAAAGATGAAAACATGCTGGACCTGACCTGAGGACAATATATCCAATGTTACAACCAGCGTTGGGGTCAGTTCCATTTAAATTCTAGTCAATTTAGAAAGTCAAACCAATTACAATTCCACATCTGGCACTAGCTAACCACTACCTGTTCCCCTGGCTGGGTCAGAGACTATTAGCTATTAGCTAACTTGCCAGATTCACAGAGATCAGGTGCGTTGTACCTGTCAAATAAATCTACCAGAGTCCTGTAAGTAAAATCATTGGCGGCATAAGCAAATACTGTGCACATGTCACTCAGAGCCAACCATTTTAGCCAACCGAGCAAGAGACAAGTCTGTCACTATATCAGCAGCAGTTGGTGTGACGTCACCAATGTACTCCAGCCAACATGCTACGGGCCAGTTTCACTTCCACTACAGACACAACAACCAACCAACGGGCCAGTTTCACTTCCACTACAAACACCACAACCAACCAACGGGCCAGTTTCACTTCCACTACAAACACCACAACCAACCAACGGGCCAGTTTCACTTCCACTACAGACACAACAACCAACCAACGGGCCAGTTTCACTTCCACTACAGACACAACAACCAACCAACGGGCCAGTTTCACTTCCACTACAGACACAACAACCAACCAACGGGCCAGTTTCACTTCCACTACAGACACAACAACCAACCAACGGGCCAGTTTCACTTCCACTACAAACACCACAACCAACCAACGGGCCAGTTTCACTTCCACTACAGACACAACAACAACAACCAACGGGCCAGTTTCACTTCCACTACAGACACAACAACCAACCAACGGGCCAGTTTCACTTCCACTACAGACACAACAACCAACCAACGGGCCAGTTTCACTTCCACTACAGACACAACAACCAACCAACCTTCTCTAATCTAGACTGTATTCTTTTATCATATGATTTCCTGAAGGAAGAACATGTGAGAGACCTGTCTTCAACAAAATGTCTCATTAAACTAGTGTAGGCAGACTGGAGAAAATGGATTCACCTTCATACCTACCTACCTACCTACCTACCTCTAAAACCATTATGCCCAAATACAACACTAAATAAAACCAAAAACACAACATCTCTCATTAAAACTATTATATTAAATGAGAACCTGAAAGAACAACCTCCTCCACAGTGACAGACAGACATATAGCCTCATAGCCTGGTTCCTCTCTAGGTTTCTTCCTAGGTTCTGGCCTTTCTAGGGAGTTTTTCCTAGCCACTGTGCTTCTACACCTGCATTGCTTGCTGTTTGGGGTTTTAGGCTGGGTTTGATTTGACATACAGACAGACACAAGGTCTTCATAATCAGAACATTTCCTTAGAAAACTCTCATTAGACGACAGCCTGAACACACAAACTAACAGAACTGTGTGACAAATCTTTCTTCATAATCAGAACATCTCTTGTCAAAAAATCTTCCTTTCATACAACCTCAAGAATACATATTCATAACCTACGTACCGCCAAAATATTATGCCGAAACACATATTTAAGCATCACAGAAGCCTGGCCTGGAGCTGTGACTGGGGCTGAGGCCATGATGTTGACATACTATTGGTGTTTAACACATATTACCACAATGATCAAAGTCATTACAGCCTCTCTCTCCCCATGCTAACATCACTGATTTATTACACACACTTGGCTGTGGGTTGGACTGTCGGTTCCCTGACAGCCACAGGTTTACGGCTTCACACACACACACACACACACACACACACACACACACACACACACACACACACACACACACACACACACACACACACACACACACACACACACACACACACACACACACACACACACACACAGAGGAGGCTGGTGGGAGGAGCTATAGAAGGACTGGCTCATTGTAATGTTGGGAATGGAATCAATGGATGGTACCAGACATGTCAAACACATTGAAACTATGTGTTTGACTCCGTTCCAGTGATTCCATTCCAGACACTCCTATGAGCCCATCCCTCCTATAGCTCCGCCCACCAGCCTCACACATACACCTCATCTTCTTTTTCATCTTCTTCTTCATCACACACATCTGCTAAACAACCCAGACCACAGACACGGCCTAATGGAAACTACACATGACAGCACTGAGCTGGATCTGCTTTGCTCCTCCAATGACAGCCTGCTGCCTCCAACTCTGCTGCTGCTGCTGAGACCAGCAATGAGTCCAGCAGCTACTCCTGACCAGAGCATTCTCTATCTATCAGACCAATAGGAAGAGTTTAGACTCTGAATTATGCATTGTTTAGTCTTAGAGAGAGGGAGAAACAGATAGAGAGAGAGAGAGAGGGATAGAGAGAGAGAGAGAGAGAGAGAGAGAGAGAGAGAGAGAGAGAGAGAGAGAATGGCACGGAAAGGATCTCCTGCTATAAAACTCACCTTATCGCCTTTGTCTCCTCTGTCTCCGCGTGGTCCCTGCTCTCCTGGGGGGCCCTGAGGATGGAGGAGAGACTAGTGAGTATCCAGGTACATCCAAACACTAGATGTGCACCCTATTGCCAATGTAGGGCACTACTTTTAATAAGGGACCCTAGGGATCTGGTCCAAGGTGGTGGAATAATTAAGGAACATGATGAGGGAAATTCACACTATCATATGTGGGAAAAACACACCTAATACATGGGAGAAATTGACACCTAATACACGTGGGGAATTCACACCTAATGCATGTGGAAATTGACACCTATTACATAGTGGAAATTGTTGAAATGCTTTACATACCATAGGGCCTCCAGGTCCTCTTGGTCCTACGACCTGAGGAAGAGGAAAGAGACAAATAAAGTGTCAACCATGTTTTACTACCATTAAAGAAGTGTGTTGATTGAAGTTAGATGATGAGTTTATGGATTGTTGTCAAACAATGTACGTCTCAGTGTACAATTTCCTGGGATGACTGAGAGAGAGAGAAAGAGAGAGAGAAAGAGAGAAACAGAGAGAAACAGAGAGAGAGAGACAGAAAGAGAGACAGAGAGAGGGAGACAGAAACAGAGAGACAGAGAGAGGGAGACAGAAACAGAGAGAGAGACAGAGACAGAGAGACAGAAACAGAGAGACAGAGAGACAGAAACAGAGAGACAGAGAGAGGGAGAGAGAGAGAGAGAGAGAGAGAGAGAGAGAGAGAGAGAGAGAGAGAGCCCTGAGTCATTAATATGTCTCTAAGAGGGAATGAGGGAAGGACAGATGTGTTGTGTTTGGCTTTCTGCCTTCTGAGTGGGCTACACCCATATTGCCAGACCAAATAAACTGAAAATTAAAAAAGGTGCAGTGAAATGCATTGCTAACCCTATCCAAGCCTGACTATTAACTATGACCGAAATATGGGCCAGCCCTAACCAAGCCGAACAGACTGTGGGTTTAGCTTACCCTGGCCTAATTACATAGACCACTTACCGTTTTAGGAGTTCATTTGCTAAACACCATGTATTGCATGAAAGGTGCTGAACAAATGTTTCTAATTGTTTTTATTGACATTAATAGACTGAAAAGCATTCCTGGCCCTGACCTCTGTTACTGTGTAATTAACAGAACAATCCACTTTCACAGCAGGGAGAATTAAATCAGCCATGGTCCTGTCCAGTGTATTCTCACATTGGCACAAATACTGCACACTCATGGCGCATGCCTCTAGTAATACAGGCAGACACAAAACACTAATACTAATAATCCACATAGGCCTAGTGTGCTGACGCAACTTATTTCCTCAACCATTAAATAGGTGGGAAAAGAGAGACACGGAGGGGCTGCCTGCAAATGAAATAAAGACCTGCTATTAAGACATCAGACAGCAGTGCTGGGAAAGTGTTTTCAGAGATCAGACTTACATCTGTGATATCTCCTGGTTCCCCCTTCTGACCCTGTTGGGAAAGAAAGACAAGAAACAACAATATGAGTGATTCTTCAGGAATGGAAAAGTGATAATACCTTCTTTCATTCTCTTCTTTCATTCCTATCAACTACCCTTTTTGCTATCTGCTAGCACTGGTACGAGCTACAAGCAAGTCATTCCTATGGAGCACTGGTACGAGCTATAAGCAAGTCATTCCTATGGAGCACTGGTACGAGCTATAAGCAAGTCATTCCTATGGAGCACTGATACGAGCTATAAGCAAGTCATTCCTATGGAGCACTGATACGAGCTATAAGCAAGTCATTCCTATGGAGCACTGGTACGAGCTATAAGCAAGTCATTCCTATGGAGCACTGGTACGAGCTACAAGCAAGTCATTCCTATGGAGCACTGGTACGAGCTATAAGCAAGTCATTCCTATGGAACACTGATACGAGCTATAAGCAAGTCATTCCTATGGAGCACTGGTACGAGCTATAAGCAAGTCATTCCTATGGAGCACTGGTACGAGCTATAAGCAAGTCATTCCTATGGAACACTGGTACGAGCTATAAGCAAGTCATTCCTATGGAGCACTGGTACGAGCTATAAGCAAGTCATTCCTATGGAGCACTGGTACGAGCTATAAGCAAGTCATTCCTATGGAGCACTGGTACGAGCTATAAGCAAGTCATTCCTATGGAACACTGATACGAGCTATAAGCAAGTCATTCCTATGGAACACTGGTACGAGCTATAAGCAAGTCATTCCTATGGAGCACTGGTACGAGCTATAAGCAAGTCATTCCTATGGAACACTGATACGAGCTATAAGCAAGTCATTCCTATGGAACACTGGTACGAGCTATAAGCAAGTCATTCCTATGGAACACTGGTACGAGCTATAAGCAAGTCATTCCTATGGAGCACTGGTACGAGCTATAAGCAAGTCATTCCTATGGAGCACTGGTACGAGCTATAAGCAAGTCATTCCTATGGAGCACTGGTACGAGCTATAAGCAAGTCATTCCTATGGAGCACTGGTACGAGCTATAAGCAAGTCATTCCTATGGAGCACTGGTACGAGCTATAAGCAAGTCATTCCTATGGAGCACTGGTACGAGCTATAAGCAAGTCATTCCTATGGAACACTGGTACGAGCTATAAGCAAGTCATTCCTATGGAACACTGGTACGAGCTATAAGCAAGTCATTCCTATGGAACACTGGTACGAGCTATAAGCAAGTCATTCCTATGGAACACTGGTACGAGCTATAAGCAAGTCATTCCTATGGAACACTGGTACGAGCTACAAGCAAGTCATTCCTATGGAACACTGATACGAGCTACAAGCAAGTCATTCCTATGGAACACTGGTACGAGCTATAAGCAAGTCATTCCTATGGATGACAACACAAAGCTTTAGTCAACAAAAGAGTTGGAATCCAAACTGGAATCTAAACTGAATAATGCTCTGTTTCTTCACTAACTGAAACATAGCAAAACAGAGTGTGGATGCCAGGCCTACTCAAAATAGACATGCATGTGCTTCTCAGTGGTGTAAAGTAATTAAGTAAACATACTTTAAAGTACTACTTAATTTTTGGGGAGTATCTGTACTTTACTATTTATATTTTTGACAACTTTTACTTTTACTTCACTACATTCCATGAGAAAATTATGTACTTTTTTCGGCATACATTTTCCCTGACACCTGCTAAGCATTTTGAATGCCAATTCACACACTTATCAAGAGAACATCCCTGGTCATCCGTACTGCCTCTGATCAGACAGACTCACTAAACATAAATGCTTCATTTGTAAATTATGTCTGAGTGTTGGAATGTGCTCCTAGCTATCCGTAAATAAAAAAACAAGAAAATTGGACACTTAAGTATATTTTAGCAATTACATTTGCTTTTGATATTTAAGTATATTTAAAACCAAATACTTTAAGACTTTTACTCAGGTAGTATTATACCCAATGACTCACGTTTACTTGAGTCATTTTCTGTTGTAGGTATCTTTACTTTTACTCAAGTACGACAAGTGGCTACTTTTCCCACCACTACTGCTTCTGTGTTTGAGGCTGGAGAAGACAATGTTATTAACTGTCTGTCTTCTGCGCACATCAAGTATCACCATCATCTATCAAAACACAGAGGTGAGTCCAGCTTTGGTATTAGTTGCCCTCATCACCTTCACACACACACACACACACACACACACACACACACACACACACACACACACACACACACACACACACACACACACACACACACACACACACACACACACACACACACACACACACACACACACACACACACGCACACACCACACACACACACACACAAAGCCCGACATTGTCTCACCTTAGCTCCCGGGGCCCCTGTTGTTACGAAGGAAGAGAGGGATGAAAGGAGATAGAGAGAAAGAGATGGATGTTAAAATAATGCTGGAGACAAAACCCACTAGGTCTGTCCTCCCTCACTGCCAGTCAGACAGACAGACTACAGGGAACCAGTATTGTTTCATAACCTCAACTACTGAATTCTAAGTCTGCATCCCAAATGGTACCCTATTCCCATAGGGCTCCGGTCAAAAGTAGTGCACTATATAGGGATCGGGGTGCCATTTGAGTCGCAGAAGAATGGAATAGCGTTGGCAGACCACCACCAAATAACAGTGTAGATACCCATAGAACCAAAGAACCCATGAGGATTCAGGCAACGTGTTGGTTGAAGCACCATCTCAGGAGATAAAAGCAGGGGACCGAAGCAAAGCAGGGGAGGGCCAGGGAGGGAGGGAGGGAGGGAGGGAGGGAGGGAGGGAGGGAGGGAGGGAGGGAGGGAGGGAGGGAGGGAGGGAGGGAGGGAGGGAGGGAGGGAGGGAGGGAGGGAGGGAGGGGTAATATAGAGCAAGATAAAAATAAACTGTAGTTTCCTTGCCATAAGTTACCTTGCCATAAGTTACTTAGCCATAAGTTACTTAGCAATAAGTTACCTTGTCATAAGTTACCTTGTCATAAGTTACTTTGCCATAAGTTACTTAGCCATAAGTTACTTAGCAATAATTTACCTTGGCATAAGTTACTTAGCCATAAGTTACCTTGACATAAGTTACCTTGACATAAGTGACTTAGCCATAAGTTACCTTGACATAAGTTACCTTGACATAAGTTACCTAGCCATAAGTTGCATGGCTAGTGTTAGCATCTTTCTGCAGTAATTGCTTACAGTATGTCAAAAATACAGTACTTAAATACAGTACAGTTGGAAAGGCAATAGCAGAAGTTAACTTGCCTTTTAGTCTGTTGATATTAAAATGAATGACAGAAAGCCCTAAATTAATATCATATTGTATCAAGTAAAATAAAGCATCAATCATTATGTATCATGATTAAAGCATGATAAAGCATGTATAAAATTGCAATTTTCTTCAGACGACACTTCTGATTTCAAAGATGCTCTTCAAATGCATTTGATGACAAAACTTTGAATGCTCAGTTCAGATCAAAAGAGCTGAGACGAATGCAAATTATGGCCACATCTTTTTTCAATTCCATCTCAAAACAGGCCCCTTATTGTTAGGATATTAACCCAGGATGTAAACCCTGCCAGTCTCTAGATGCAGCAGAATTAATGCTATTGTTGTCCCAGAGGGTTATAGCCCTGCTCCACCTACCATAGACCCTGTCACTTCTCTCTCTCTCTCTCTCACCTCTCTCTCTCTCTCTCTCTCTCTCTCTCTCTCTCTCTCTCTCTCTCTCTCACCTCTCTCTCTCTCTCCCCCTCTTTCGCCCCTCCCCCCCCCCTCTCTCTCCCCTCCTCTCTCTTTCTCTCCCTCTAACCACCTTTCATAGACCATATCGCTCTCTCACTCCCTCTCTCTCTCTCTCACTCCTCCTCTCTCTGTAAAATCATATTAGCTGGATTCTGTGTGGAGAGAGAGTCTGCAGCAGTAGTCAGTATACTAGGCCATGTCTGTTAAAGTGAGGTATTTCTGTAATGACTCCCACATGTCTTCGTGATACTGGGGATGGTAGACTGGCTGAAGTAATATCCAAACAAGAGGAGGCCTAAGGTGAGCTGAACCAACTGTGGAAAAATAACATTGAATCTTTGAAATAAATCATACAGAAGTGTCATTCTGATTTTGTTATTGTAGTTTTTTTTCTTCATTTGTTTTTAGGACAAGAACAGCATATAGGGCCAAATGATGACATTATATAGGGCCAAATGATGACATTATATAGGGCCAAATGATGACATTATATAGGGCCAAATGATGACATTATATAGGGTCAGGTGATGACATTATATAGGGTCAGGTGATGACATTATATAGGGCCAAATGATGACATTATATAGGGCCAAATGATGACATTATATAGGGCCAAATGATGACATTATATAGGGTCAGGTGATGACATTATATAGGGTCAGGTGATGACATTATATAGGGTCAGGTGATGACATTATATAGGGCCAAATGATGACATTATATAGGGCCAGGTGATGACATTATATAGGGTCAGGTGATGACATTATATAGGGTCAGGTGATGACATTATATAGGGTCAGGTGATGACATTATATAGGGCCAAATGATGACATTATATAGGGTCAAATGATGACATTATATAGGGTCAGGTGATGACATTATATAGGGTCAAATGATGACATTATATAGGGTCAGGTGATGACATTATATAGGGCCAAATGATGACATTATATAGGGTCAGGTGATGACATTATATAGGGTCAGGTGATGACATTATATAGGGCCAAATTATGACATTATATAGGGTCAGGTGATGACATTATATAGGGCCAAATGATGACATTATATAGGGTCAGGTGATGACATTATATAGGGCCAAATGATGACATTATATAGGGCCAAATGATGACATTATATAGGGCCAAATTATGACATTATATAGGGCCAAATGATGACATTATATAGGGCCAAATGATGACGTTATATAGGGCCAAATGATGACATTATATAGGGTCAGGTGATGACATTATATAGGGCCAAATTATGACATTATACAGGGCCAAATGATGACATTATATAGGGCCAAATGATGACATTATATATGGCCAAATTATGACATTATATAGGGCCAAATGATGACATTATATAGGGCCAAATGATGACATTATATAGATGGCCAAATGATGACATTATATAGGGCCAAATGATGACATTATATAGGGCCAAATGATGACATTATATAGGGTCAGGTGATGACATTATATAGGGCCAAATGATGACATTATATAGGGCCAACATCAATGACATTATATAGGGTCAGGTGATGACATTATATAGGGCCAACATCAATGACATTATATAGGGCCAAATGATGACATTATATAGGGCCAAAATCAATGACATTATATAGGGTCAGGTGATGACATTATATATGGTCAGATGATGACATTCTAAGTCATAGCAACAGATCGAGGTACAGGTCTACAGTATTAGCCATCCTTATTCCTTATGCTGTTTCTCTCCCAAAAGTAACAATATGAATTCCACAGACAGACAGTAATTTATTTATGTGTGATAAGTAAATAAATAAATTACGACCACTTGGGGGGGCTTCCCCGTCCCGCACGCAGATGGGGCAACACTCTCCGAATGGGATCTCAGGTTTGGGGCAGTCTTTAATCTCCTCGCAGATTATTTCATCACACAGGACAGTTCCCGTGTCGCACACACAAATACGACACGGCTCTGGTTTCCATACGTCCTTGTCACTATAGCGCTGTCCGTCCTGCATACAGCTGCCTAGGTCCTCTATGAGTGTGTGTGTGTGTGTGTGTGTGTGTGTGTGTGTGTGTGTGTGTGTGTGTGTGTGTGTGTGTGTGTGTGTGTGTGTGTGTGTGTGTGTGTGTGTGTGTGTGTGTGTTTGTGTGTGTGTGAGTGTGTGTGTGTGTGTGTGTGGTAGGAAGAGAGACAGTAATGCATCACTCATCAATCACCCAAGCACCTAGGGATAAAATGTGAGTTAATCAAATTGTATTTGTCACCTTACCGTGAAATGCTTACTTACAAGCTCTTAACCAACAATGCAGTTCAAGAAATAGAGTTAGTGGTTTTACATTACACAACAGCATGTATAACAGACAACAGACTGAGCAAGACCAAAAACAAAGAAAATCCATTATTTAAAACTATTTGCACCTTTACTTGGTCATAGAACCACCATGTTCCAGGTCAACGTCATCACTTTTAAAAACATCAGTTGATTCAAAGGCACACAGACACGTTCACCTATAGGTCCATCAACCACTAGGGGGAAGCACCAACTCACAAAACAGCTGGAGTGCTCCACTTCCCTGCTGTGATATCTGTCTTCAAGAACGTCCTGGGAAGTGTCTCAATCATTTTGGATCAGTGGACCATGTCTCGTGCCTGAACCTCTCCCCTCTAATTGACTATTTAAGGTAAATATAACTGATAATATCCTACAGAGACTAAGACATTGAAAACACAGGCCTAGGCTACTGCACATGAAACACACAATTTTGTTCCCTTATGTAAAAGTTATAGGCGGAAATTACGTTCTCACCTGAAGCGACGATTGACAAAGTTCTCACCTACACTCAGAAATAAGGGTTCCAAAAGTGTTCTCTGCCTGTCCCCACAGGAGAACCCTTTATGGTTACAGGTACAGTAGAACCCTTTTGGGTTCCATGTAGAACCCTCTTGTAGGCCAATCAGGCCATTCCATTAGGCATGGAATGTACTGTATGTACAGTAGATATTTTTTTACCTTTAAAGGCGTGGGGCCTGGTCAGCTCTTGGTAACCCAATGGACCTGAGTAGGCCATGAATGAGGCTATTTCTTAAAGGGACAGAGAGGGCAATTCACAAGCTACTGCCTTGTACAAACAAAACACAGGGCCCTTTAAACACCCACCTGGAAGCCATAACTGCCTCGTCAGATGCCAGTTCAAACACGTCAAGGAATGGAGAAAGGACACCTTTCATTCACATACCTGTTGGCCTACTTGATATTGGTTTCTAAGAGGTTAATTAATATCTAAGAGGTCAATTGTGCATCACAGGCTCAAATGTAAGTCCTATTGAAGCTCTGATTAATCAAAATGTTCAATATCTGTAGAAAAACATTTCAATAAAGAATCTATTCTAGTCTGTTCTATTCTGTTCTAATTTATTATATTTGGCCTTAATGAATGCATGGGACAAGTGGTAATCATAAACTACGGTTCTTTATTGAAAACATATGGAACTAATCTGTGCTGCACTCTTCAGGGGTTGGCTACAGCCAACTGTTTCCTCTAGGAAGAGAAAAATGGAGGATGGACCATGTTAAAGTGAAGACGGGTGTGTGGCAGAGGAGGATATTGGACTTAAAGGAATTCCACACTAACAAAATATATATTTTGGTATTTGTTTCATTAGTCCATTGTTGATACAGTCCCAAAATGTTTTGCATCAGTTTGGGACTGTATCAACAATGGACTAATGAATCAAATATCAAAAGATAGTTTTTGGGGTGGAGTTTATGTTTAAACTGTGCTTCCCAGCTGAATTAGTTAATTGAAACGTGCCGGTGGACTATAGGATACCTCCACAGCCATCCAACCTTCCATGTGCCTCTCCTTCATGGCATGGGGATATAGGTAGGCCTGCATCTCAAATGGCACTCGAGTCCTTATTTAGGGTACTACTTTTGACCAGGGCCCAACACCCTATTGACTATTTCCTGCACTACGTTTGACCACTAAATAGGGAACAGTGTGCAATCGAAACCCACCATTGATTTACCTCCTCACTCCGCTCAGCTCTCTCCACATAGGCCTATCATTCCATGGCACGGACAGGGACTGAGAGGTGAAGGTAGAGCTTTGACCTCCTCCACCTTACAGTGACTTGATGCCAACCAGGTACTTGGAGCTACTGCTCCCATTTGAGCCTGTTAGTCTTGCGGACTCTAGCCGCTCTGAACTCTTTAGGACTTCCTAGCACGTCCAAGTCAGGCGCTTTTCCTCCAGTAGCTCTCTCCCTCTCTCTCCCTCTCTCTCCCTCTCTCAGCAGAACAACAACTTGCATTATATTCCAGGGGTCTCAGTCTTCTCCGAGAGGTTAACTTGACTGTCTCATGTTTTTTGGGGGGCCAACACATTTTTCCTTTTCTCTTTCTATATTTTTCAAACCACTACCATATCCTCTCTGATTCAGAGGGGTTGGGTTAAATGCAGAAGACACATTTCAGTTGAATGCATTCAGTTGTACAACTGACTAGGTATCCCCCCTTTCCTTTCCTTTCCTTTCCCCCTCTCCTCTCTGCTACTCTACTATTGTCATTGTGTTGCCTTATTTCGTCTGATCTCTTACCATGAAACAATGTGCCTTAGTTGAAAAAATACTAACAAACCTTCTCTCTATTTAATTATATTGTTTTCCAGTAGTCCTCGTACCAGACTATCGGTCGTTCTCCCTCTTACTGTCACTGCCGTTGGCTGGGTTATTCCTCGATCAAAATCTGCTGAAATACATTTTGTACATATATGCGCGAATTGAATGTGAGGTTGGCCTGCTCGATCACACCGATAGCGTTTTGGGTTTTTTCCAATGTATGCATCAAATTGTATCCGTAGACTTGATAGAAATAGCAGTAAAATGTGAAGATCGAACTTTTGTTGCAGACATATGTAGTACAAATGTTGTAATAGATAATACTTTTTATTTATTTATTTTTTACATCAGAACGTATTAACAGAGTATTTATGCCCTACCCATTCGGTCTGATCGACGCGTTAATCTAGGAACCAGATGGAAACACTAAAATCATATGGATGGATCATTATTCCTGGCCTCCGTCCACCATCATATTCTCTCAACTTAATCGATTGAATTTATTGCAAAGCCAGACACATCTCAATAACGCTTCGTCAATGTGGCCAATGTTATAGGGATGGATTTAAGTGGGGTTTCGAGTGGCATAGAATCAGGATTTCAGAATATCAGGGCCTTGTGTACGAGTATGGGCATTTTATGGCGAGGCTGGTTGGGATATTCATATAATAATTCGCAGGTTTTGGCATAGAAAGATATTCGATATAGTCCAGCATACCGCTTCAACACGCCTGGATTCGCCTTGGTGCTCTCTGAGAGCAAAGGAATGTTAACGCGTTTTCACCCAAAGGCCTTTAAGCCGGAGCACTTTTGCTTCGTTTCAAAATGAATGAAGTTGGTGTCACATTTAAAAAATAATCTCTGTCAAAGCGCTTTTGGAATGTCTCCAAAGTACCCGCAGGTGTCCGGTCCAGCAGCAGCGCAACTCGTCAGAGTTCACGGCTCGACATATGTGGCATATAGTGGAATTTCCGTAGAATTGATCTGTTTTTGCAATCACTCTCGTACTGAACGTACAATCAGTGACACGTTTTTAGAATGTCCAATAACCCAGAGTTTTAGACAGCACATTATTCAATCATATTACTTTATTGCACTTGAACCAACAAAATGAAAACTGTCAGCAACTCAAGATTGAGTCCATCACTTTTACGCAAATCGTTGAAATTCTATTGATCTTTGATATTGAAAATTGGTTAAAATAGTAATTATGCTCCCCAAACACCTTTCCTTTATCCATCCACCTTTTCGTGGCGCGGTGGAATGGGAATAATTGCGTTTACCCCACGCTTAACCGTGAATATACAGATCCTACAACGACATCGCCTCAAGCAGAAAAACAATTAACAACAATTACAAATCAAATAAATATCATATCCACAATGGACAAGTATCCCAAATATATGCGACTTATTGCCAGGGATTTACGAAACTTTCCCCACAAGTAAAGTTATAAACGTCCTCAAACGTTGCATTTGACATTCTGTTTCAGTTAATTTAGCATTTCAATAAATTCCACTCGCTTTCTTTCAAATACATTTTTTAGAGAAAAAAAACTGCCACTTACGGTCTTCTTCCTGACATTTGACAACTGCTAATAGAACGACTTGAGTTGCTACAAGTAGCAGTACAGTCCTCGAATCCACAAAGCTGAACATGTCTAAATATTAGACATGCAGTGCCTTTGGGGGAGAAGCAGAAGAACGGACGAAGTTGGTGGACGGAGACTTCTCTCTCTTTTTTTGTGTTTCAAGTTACAGAGCCGAACCATACATTCAACCACCTTCCAAAAAACGATGGGGAAGCCAGACCCAGACCCCTGCAGAAACGTAGTACCGGCACGCGTCAGATCAGGCACTGCAGTTTTATGTGTCAGTTGCCTTCAATGAATCTTTGTATATTCCCAAATATCAGTCCAGCCCCTTACCCCCAGTCAAGCTGAAATCCGAGCCCCCTTCCCTCCCATTCTGTCTGTCCTGAAGTACTATTATTCCACCCGGCTCAGACCCCTCCTTCTTCCATGTGCTACTGAAAAGGGGTACCCAAAAAGTGAGGAAAAAAAATCTATCCAACTGGTCTGGCTCCCCTCCCCCTCGCACAGTTCCGCTATATGCATACACTGAAAGGTGCTCGCTGTTCAGTGTGAGCGTGGTGCGACTACACATAAATGCATAGATTTAGCCGAATATCGGACCCCCCCCCGCCCCACCCCACCCAACAACAGTGTGTCCTAGTGAGGGTGTAGTTCACGGAATTATTTCAGGATCGGCAGTGACATGTGTGCTTGGTCTCCATGGATTCTGTTGACATTACTACATGTTAAAATATGACATCAAAATAATGCATTCATTAAGCAACTTACGTGTATAGTTAGCAATCTTTCTCACATTATCACCATGGGCAATGGACATTTAGGCCTTTCGTGTAACTATTAAAAGTGGTTCAGATATTAACCACAACATTTCTCTACCACATTTCATTCTCATCACTCCACTATTTTATCCAATATCAGTTTGGGGGGCAGGATATAAACAGAGCTTTTGATTGGCTCAAGGCACAAGGAAGTTGGGTGCAGAGCCAGGTTACCTCACCTGGTTTGTCTGGTGGGCTGTCATTCTGCAGAGGGAGATAAGCAGGGTCTGGGCTGGCTCTATAAAGCCAGGTCTGGAGACCAGAGGGAAGGAGAATGGGTCCTCTGAAGCCGTGACTAGCAGAGTGGAAGGGAATGGGGCCTGGACAAGAGGGGAGGGTCTTCTACAGCATAAACCAGAGGGGAGGGAACATTGGCTGGGAATGGGACCTGGGATCTGGGTTCTTGGAGGGAATGATGGGATGGAAGGGGGTGAAAGAGTGGCCGGAAGGAATGAGCCCCTGCTCCTTGGCCTGGGACGAGTGAAGGGTGAAGGGGACAGGAACCGGAGGCTGAGGGGGCCCAGGAATCTGACACAAAGGTGTTGCTCTTCAAGATGGAGAGAGAAGATGTTGGTGACATTAACATGGTATTTAGGCTTCTCAAACATGGCATTTAGGCTTCATGGCATTTAGGCTTCTCAAACATGACATTTAGGCTTCTCAAACATGGCATTTAGGCTTCTCAAACATGGCATTTAGGCTTCATGGCATTTAGGCTTCTCAAACATGGCATTTGTCTACGTAACTCAGAATCAACTGTAGGATGTTTTTTATGAAAAGCTTCATTTGCGCCACTTGAGAGCCCAATTGAGAGCAATGCATCAAATAAACCCATATTTCCTTATTAGAGGTGTTCAAACACACACACACACACACACACACACACACACACACACACACACACACACACACACACACACACACACACACACACAGAGAGAGAGAGAGAGAGAGAGAGAGAGACAACTTGGACCAGCAACTAACACTTCACAGCAGTAATCCCACACACTGACCCCAGAAAAGAGCCAAGATGTCGCACTACAACTACCGTGGCTTTCAACCCTACAACCTTGGCCATCTGATGTGGCTCAGGTCTAATTAACAAATGACTATAGTGGACATAAATCAGGTACCTACCTGATTAGCTCTCGGAGACGGATGACACGGGCCATTAGAACCCTTGTTGTACGTTGCTGACTAGCCACTGAGGGGGTATATTTAGTGGTATCCACTCCTCAGGGCCATCACCCCACAGTGCCCAGGGCTCTGGCCCCTAATCCCTGGCCTCTGGACCTTAACCTTTCACAACTTTACTGACAACATGAGCAGCTGCAGCCAATTGTATTGGATGAGAATGGAGAGGCTATTCTTTGCTGAAAAAAAACCTGTTTGCATGATTAATGCCTAAACAAATGAATGTCTATGTGTCCTAACGGTATTTGTGATTGGAGTAAAAAGTTTTTAAAATGTTAACCCCAAATAAACTAGCAGTGTTATTTAAAGTCTTATTGGAAAACATTCAGTCAAAGTTTTAAGGAAGTTATTCAAAAACCTCCAGATAACCTTTACATTTCGTTCTTAGTGTTCAACTTTGAAATAAAATGTCACTTATTTTCTCAGAATGTATAAAAACCAAACGTTCAGTTTTACTGGTCAGGGAACTTATGTCTTTGTTCCGACAACCAATGTGAAACCAAAAATATATGTTCCCACAACTTCAAAGGAACCAAATGTGCTAGCTGGGAATACTACTGTATGTTTAAGCAGTAGTTTAAATGTAGGCTAATCCCTATGTTTTACATATATTATTTTGTAGAGGGTCGAGATATAACATTAAATTGCTGGGGTAAGCCTATGTTATATATTTCATTGTATTATGTCCAATACAGTAATTGAGTCAGAGTAGTTCAACAAACTACTACCAGAAATGTTATACCAGATTTTATCCCAGAAACTGACCTGAGTTGACTCACAAAACAATTTGTATATTCTTGTTGACGCTGTGTCATAAAAAAAGATCTAGGAATAACTATTCCTGTCTCAAAGTTCATTTCAGCGTTTCAGTGCGTTGTGAATTGAACCACTTTGTAATTTAACGTTCTCTTCGCCAACTCATGTTTTCAGAGGTAGAGAAACACTCCATGCCTATCTATAGCACACGGCACAGTCAGGGATATAGACATTGCTTCTCTGTTGTGACATCATGGCCTTGTTCTTCAATCAAACATCCTGAATGGAGCCCTATCATTTAGTCTGTTCCAACATTCTAGAATGCCTTGAAACCCAACCAAGGTAGTTTCTCATTTAGTGTTGGCAGTCAGTACAGGGAGAGACAGTAATACATTTTATGATGGACCCAAACTTGTCACAGTCCCAAAAACTAGCCAAAAGTCAGTCCGTGTGTGTGCGTGTCTCCTCTCTTGAAGAGTTTTTTGAAGCCCAGGCCATTTCCTTCTATGAGGTCTTTGAAAAGTGTTCATATTTCTGACTCCTCTCCTGAACATCAATAAATAAAAAGATGTGTGTGTGTTTCTCTGTCTATATCTGTGTCAGTGTATGTGTGTCCCCGTTTCTTTTTCTCCGTGTGTTCAAGTTGTGTGTGTGTGTGTGTGTGTGTGTGTGTGTGTGTGTGTGTGTGTGTGTGTGTGTGTGTGTACAGCCCATCAAGGGAACCGTCCTGAAACAAGCCACCTCTTTGTTACTGAGAGCCTGAGAGACTTGGCTCATAGCTGGACGTGATTTTGATCAGAGTGTGTGTGTGTGTGTGTGTGTGTGTCTGTGTGTGTGTGTGTGTGTGTGTGTGTGTGTGTGCGAGAGACAGACGTGTCCCCCTTCAACAGGGTGAGAGGTAAGGGGTGAGAGGGTCCATGATGGTTTAAAAATTCCTTCATGAAAATAAACACTCAATAAATAAATAAACAGTCAAAAGTGTGTCATTCAAGTAGACCTTCGAGTTCTGTTACAATTTTCCTAATGATCCTAAAATAGAATAGCTTCATTTAAAAAAAATATATATGTTTGAATAGTATGCAGGTTCATAGGGTCGGTTTGTAGAGTAATTTACATCAGGAAGGAAAATGTGTTTTTAGAGCAAGTGTTTCTGTAGTCTTGATAATTGTACCTCTATCAGAACCCTATAACTGAGAGGGGTAATTGTACCTCTATCAGAATCCTATAACTGAGAGGGGTAATTGTACCTCTATCATAACCCTATAACTGAGAGGGGTAATTGTACCTCTATCAGAACCCTATAACTGAGAGGGGTAATTGTACCTCTTTTAGAACCCTATATTTGAGAGGGGTAATTGTACCTATACATCTGTCAGAGCCCTACAACTGAGAGGGGTAATTGTACCTCTATCAGAACCCTATAACTGAGAGGGGTAATTGTACCTCTATCAGAACCCTATAACTGAGAGGGGTAATTGTACCTCTATTAGAACCCTATATTTGAGAGGGGTAATTGTACCTATACATCTGTCAGAGCCCTACAACTGAGAGGGGTAATTGTACCTCTATCAGAACCCTATAACTGAGAGGGGTAATTGTACCTCTATCAGAATCCTATAACTGAGAGGAGTAATTGTACCTCTATCAGAACCCTATAACTGAGAGGGGTAATTGTACCTCTATAAGAACCCTATAACTGAGAGGGGTAATTGTACCTATACATCTGTCAGAGCCCTACAACTGAGAGGGGTAATTGTACCTCTATCAGAACCCTATAACTGAGAGGGGTAATTGTACCTCTAGAAGAACCTTATATCTGAGAGGGGTAATTGTACCTCTATCAGAACCCTATATCTGAGAGGGGAAATTGTTAAAATTCTCTCCATAAGTGTCTCTCCATCTTAGATGGCAATTTGTCATTGATCTTTAGAAGCCTTCACCATAACATACAGCTGCATTGTCACGCCCTGACCATAGAGATCTTTTTATTCTCTATGTTTGGTTGGTCATGGTGTGACTCGGGTGGGAAACCCTATGTTCTTTGTTTCTATGTTTTGGCCGGGTATGGTTCTCAATCAGGGACAGCTGTCTATCGCTGTCTCTGATTGGGAATCATATTTAGGCAGCCTTTTTTCCTTTTGTATTTGTGGGTAGTTGTCTATGTTAGGGGCATTATAGTCTAACTAAGCTTCATGGTCGTTTCCTTGTTCTTTGTTTTGTTGGCGACATTTATCAATAAAATAAATGTACATTCACCATGCTGCACCTTGGTCCAGTCATTTCCACGACGACAGCGATCGTGACAGAACAACCCACCACAAGCGGACCAAGCAGCATGGCCAGGAGGGGCAGACAGAGTGGAGGACATCATGGACCTGGGAGGAGGTGATGTCAGGACACGAGAGCCTGCCGTGGAAGCAGGCAGCGGCAGCGAGGAAGAAGGAAGCAGAGAGAAAAGGGGACCAGCAATACACAGGGTCACGGCTGGCAAGGAAGACCGGGAAGCCACTCCCAACATTTTTTGGGGGGGAACACAGGGAGGTTGGCGGAGCTAACTCCCCATGCTCACGGTAGGGAGCGTGGTACTGGTCAGGCACCGTGTTGTGCGGTAAAGCGCACCGTGTCTCCAGTGCTCCCCCACAGCCCGGTTCGCCCTGTGCCTGCGCTCTGGAGGTGCCGGGCTAAAGTGGGCATTCGGCCTGGAAGAGTGGTGCCAAGGATAAGCACCAGATCTCCGGTGCTCCCCCACAGCCCGGTTCATCCTGGCAGCCTTTTTTCCTTTTGTATTTGTGGGTAGTTGTCTATGTTAGTGGCATTATAGTCTAAGTAAGCTTCACGGTCGTGTCCTTGTTCTTTGTTTTGTTGGCGACATTTATCAATAAAATAAATGTACGATCCCCATGCTGCACCTTGGTCCGGTCATTTCCACGACGACAGCGATCGCGACATGCATTGTATTTATGTGGGCCATTTAGTAGTTAAAATGGATATAATACTTCCATGTCTTAATTTAGACCTCTGTTTGAACGAGAGAGCAGGGAGAGAGATCAAGGAAAGATATGGTGAATCTAGTTTTAGTTGGAATAGAGTCTGTCTGGAAAGGTAATCAGAGGTTCTGGACAGAGAGAGAGAGAGAGAGAGAGAGAGGAGAGAGAAGGTTGAGAGGGAGGGAAGAGAGGGAGGGAATAGAGGGAGGAGGGAAGGGATAATTGAAAGTGAGGGAGAGGGTGGGAACCCAAAAGAGAGTGGAGGACAAAGAGAGGATGAGGGAGAGAGAAAAGGAGATAGAATGTACTGTACAAGGCACAGATTAGGAAAGGCCTGAACTCTCACCATATGGAATTGCCACTGAAATAACAAGAGCCTATGACATCACCCGTTGGGTTGAAGCAGAACGAGGTGGTGTGTCAGTAATCAGATGTGGGGTTTACCTTTGGTCCTAAAAACACTACTCTCCCCTGTCAAACCTTCCATATTACCATGAAGTCATACGCCTGGCTCAGTGTTCATAAAGAGTGCTGATCTAGGTTCAGCCCCCCCCCCCCATGAATATAATTGTATTCATTATGATCTAAAAAAAATGACTGGGATCAGCACTAGGACCAAACTTATTTGACCAGATCCAATAACCCCTAATAATGAGTTAACCCCCTGCATATAGCCTCGTTATTGTTATTTTATTTTGTTACTTTTTATTTTATGTTTTACTTTAGTTTATTTAGTAAAGGTGTTAAGGCCTTGTAACTAAGCATTTCATGGTAAAGTCTGTCAGCACAAGAAAGTAAAATGTGTGTAGGGGGACTGTCTAGACTACAGGAACTGTCTAGGGGAACTGTCTAGACAACGGGAACTGTCTAGGGGAACTGTCTAGGCTACATGAACTGTCTAGGAGAACTATCTTGGGGGACTGTCTAGGAGAACTGTCTAGACTACAGGAACTGTCTAGGGGAACTGTCTATACTACAGGAACTGTCTAGGGGGACTGTCTAGACTACAGGAACTGTCTTGGGGAACTGTCTAGGGGAACTGTCTAGGGGAACTGTCTAGACTACAGGAACGGTCTAGGGGGACTGTCTAGACTACAGGAACTATCTAGGGGAACTGTCTAGGGGGACTGTCTAGACTACAGGAACTGTCTAGGGGGACTGTCTAGGGGGACTGTCTAGGGGAACTGTCTAGACTACAGGAACTGTCTAGGATAACTTTCTAGGTCTAGGGGAACTGTGTAGGGGACTGTCTTGACTACAGGAACTGTCTATGGGAACTGTCTAGACTACATGAACTGTGTAGGGGAACTGCCTAGACTACATGAACTGTCTAGGGGAACTGTCTAGGGGGACTGTCTAGACTACAAGAACTGTCTAGGGCACCGTCTAGGGAACTGTCTAGACTACAGGAACTGTCTAGGGGGACTGTCTATTGGGACTGTCTAGACTACAGGAACTGTCTAGGGAGACTGTCTAGGGGGACTGTCTAGGGGGAACTGTCTAGACTACAGGAACTGTCTAGGATAACTTTCTAGGTCTAGAGGAACTGTGTAGGGGACTGTCTTGACTACAGGAACTGTCTATGGGGACTGTATAGACTACATGAACTATGTAGGGGAACTGCCTAGACTACATGAACTGTCTAGGGGAACTGTCTAGGGGGACTGTCTAGACTACAAGAACTGTCTAGGGCACCGTCTAGGGGAACTGTCTAGACTACAGGAACTGTCTAGGAGAACTGTCTAGGTCTAGGGGAACTGTCTAGACTACAGGAACTGTCTAGGTCTAGGGGAACTGTCTAGACTACAGGAACTGTCTAGGGGGACTGTCTATTGGGACTGTCTAGACTACAGGAACTGTCTAGGGGGACTGTCTAGGGGGACTGTCTAGCGGAACTGTCTAGACTACAGGAACTGTCTAGGAGAACTTTCTAGGTCTAGGGGAACTGTGTAGGGGGACTGTCTAAACTACAGGAACTGTCTAGGGGGACTGTCTAGCGGGACTGTCTTTAGGGACTGCCTAGGGGAACTGTCTAGGGGTACTGTTTAGGGGGACTCTCTAGTGGAAATATCTAGGTCTAGGGGAACTTTGTAGGGGGACTGTCTATAGGAACTGTCTAGGGGAACTGTCTAGGGGGACTGTCTAGGTGAACTATGTAGGGGAACTGTCTAGGGGGACTGTCTAGACTACAGGAACTGTCTAGGGGGACTGTCTAGGGGACTGTCTAGGTGAACTATGTAGGGGAACTGTCTAGGGGGACTGTCTAGGTGAACTATGTAGGGGAACTTTCTAGGGGGACTGTCTAGGTGAACTATGTAGGGGAACTGTCTAGGGGGACTGTCTAGGTGAACTGTGTAGGGGAGCTGTCTAGGGGAACTGTTTAAGGGACCGTCTAGGGAAGGGGTGGGCAATTCCAGTCCTCGAGGCCCTGATTGGTGTCACAGTTTTGCCCCAGCGCCAGCGAACACACCTGACTTCCATAATCACCTAATCATGATCTTGAGTTAAGAATGCAATTTGATTAATCAACTGTGTTTGCTTGTGATGAGGAAAAAGTGTGACTCAAATTAGGCCCTCGAGGACTGGAGTTGCCCAACCCTAGTCTAGGGGAGCTGTGTTGGGGAACTGTTTAGGGGACCATCTAGGGGAACTGTCTAGGGGACTGTATTTGTATTTATTATGGACCCCCATTAGTTCCTGCCAAAGCAGCAGCTACTCTTCCTGGGGTCCAGCAAAATGAAGGCAGTTATACAATTGTAAAAACATTACATTAATTTTTTAAATATTTTTTTATATATTTTTTCTCCCCTATTGGTGGTTACAGGGGACTGTCTAGGGGATTTGGCTCTAACTTGTCAACAACCAACTAGCCATCCAACTGTACCCACACCGGCCGCACGCGTTCGCCATTATGAGCCAATTGATTTTGTCCACCCACACCAAACGCTATAACGACACGCAGGTTGAAATATCAAAACAAACTCTGAACCAATTATATTAATTTGGGGACAGGTCGAAAAGCATTAAACATTTTTGGCAATTTAGCTAGCTAGCTTGCAGTTGATCGTTAACTTGTACTATTTAGTTACTTTGCTGTTGCTAGCTAATTTGTCCTGGGATATTTTACCTGAAATGCAGGTCCTCTACTCCGACAATTAATCCACACATAAAATGGTCAACCTGAATCGTTTCTGGTCATCTCTCCTCCTGCCAGGCTTTTTCTTCTTTGGACTTTATATGGCGATTGGCATCTAAATTTCATAGTTACCACGACAACCAACCGAACTCAGTTCATCTTTCAATCACCCATGTGGGTATAACCAATGAGGAGATGGCACGTGGGTATCTGCTTCTATAAACCAATGAGGAGATGGGAGAGGCAGGACTTGCACCGTGTTCAGCGTCACAAATAGAACTGACTTCTATTTTAGCCCTTGGCGTCGCAGACGCTCGTTGGCGTACGCGAGCAGTGTGGGTGCAATAATTGAATAACATGTATGTTTCAATTTATTTTGCAACGCGCACGCGACGCGAGCGGGGTGTTCAGCATGTAACACTGGAGGACTGAGCTTTTTGAATAGCTGTCTCCAACTAACACTGGAGGACTGGGCTGTTCGAATGGCTGTTTCCCACTAACACTGGGCTGGTTGAATGGCTGTCTCCCATTGACACTGGGCTGGTTGAATGGCTGTCTCCCACTGACACTGGGCTGGTTAAATGGCTGTCTCCCACTGACACTGGGCTTGTTGAATGGCTGTCTCCCACTGACACTGGGCTGGTTGAATGGCTGTCTCCCACTGAGACTGGGCTGGTTGAATGGCTGTCTCCAATTAACACTGGAGGACTGGGCTGGTTGAATGGCTGTCTCCCACTGACACTGGGCTGGTTGAATGGCTGTCTCCCACTGACACTGGGCTGGTTGAATGGCTGTCTCAAATTAACACTGGAGGACTGGGCTGGTTGAATGGCTGTCTCCCACTGACACTGGGCTGGTTGAATGGCTGTCTCCCACTGACACTGGGCTGGTTGAATGGCTGTCTCCCACTAACACTGGGCTGGTTGAATGGCTGTCTCCCACTGACACTGGGCTGGTTGAATGGCTGTCTCCCACTAACACTGGGCTGGTTGAATGGCTGTCTCCCACTAACACTGGGCTGGTTGAATGGCTGTCTCCCACTAACACTGGGCTGGTTGAATGGCTGTCTCCCACTGACACTGGGCTGGTTGAATGGCTGTCTCCCACTAACACTGGGCTGGTTGAATGGCTGTCTCCCACTAACACTGGGCTGGTTGAATGGCCTGCAGTTAATCTTTGAGGCTACAGTAAAAAGACAACAGAAAGCCCTTCTTCACAGTAATGTGCTGAAGTTTCTTTGGAATTTACAGAAATGTACTGTACTTTTTTTTACAGAAACTTACAGATAACTGGCTGCCAGTAAGTTACCGTAAAAACAAGATACAGTTTTTACAGTGTAACACATAAAGCTCTGTTTGTACAAAGGAGGGAGAGAAGGATTTCAACGGGAGAATGTGGAGGTTCTCTCAAGCTGCTGGGCTCTTGGCGATGGAAATAAATATCCACAAAAGTGGGGGTGGAGAGAGCCCTCCCTCCCTCCCTCTCTCTCTCTCTCTCTCTCTCTCTCTCTCTCTTTCTCTATTCTCTCTCCTTCCTTCCCTCCCTCTCTCTTTGACTCTCTCTCTCCTTCCCTCCCTCTCTCTTTGACTCTCTCTCTCTCTACTCTCTCTTCTTACCTCCCTCTCTCTTTGACTCTCTCTCTTCCCTCCCTCTCTCTTTGACTCTCTCTTTCCTTCCCTCCCTCTCTCTTTGACTCTCTCTCTCTCTACTCTCTCTTCTTCCCTCCCTCTCTCTTTGACTCTCTCTCTTCCCTCGCTCTCTCTCTACTCTCTCTCCTTCCCTCCTTCTCTCTTTGACTCTCTCTCTCTCTTCAAAGTATTCCAAATCTCTGTAAGAGTTTGGTTTCACTGTTCCAGGCACATTGTTAATGTGACTCTTGTAGACTGTTCAGGAGAGAGAGGGAGATGGAAGGAAGAGAGGGAATGACGGATGAGGATGAGAGGAGAGAGGGCAAAAAGAGAGGGGAGGGAAGAGGAATAGAGAGAGAGGTTGGGAGAGAGATGAAATAGGAAGTGAGGGAGAGAGTGGAGGGAGATAGAGAAATGTGGGGAGAGGGGAGGGAAGATGGAAATAGAGAGAGAGAGGGTGTGAGAGAGAGAGGGTGTGAGAAAGAGAGAGAGGGTAGGAAGGAGAGGAGGGAGAGTTAGAGAGAAAGAGAGGAAGGGTAGGAGGGAGAGAAGGAGGGAGATATAAAACTGTGGGAGAGGGGAGGGAAGAGGGGGAAGCGAGAGAGAGAGGGGAGGGAAGAGGGGGAAGCGAGAGAGAGAGGGGAGGGAAGAGGGGGAAGCGAGAGAGAGAGGGAGGGAAGAGGGGGAAGAGGGGGAAAGAGGGGGAGAGAGAGAGGGGGAGGGAAGAGGGGGAAGCGAGAGAGAGAGGGGAGGGAAGAGGGGGAAGCGAGAGAGAGAGGGGAGGGAAGGGGGGGAAGCGAGAGAGAGAGGGGAGGGGAAGCAATGGAAAATTCATGTGCATTATGTGAATGCTGACGTAGAGATTTTAACTGTTGCCTATACTTCTATCTTCTGAGACTTCCAAAGGAATATGAAGTATTTATGATGACCTGTCAATTGTTATGACGATACTCACAGCCCACCCCTCTTCATCATAGCACAAACTTTATACTTGAATTCTACTGACCTATATTCCGTTAAAATCTTCTCATGAAGTGTTGTAGTACCAGCTACCTGTGTAACAAGGCACAAGAGGCACAACATATGTAAAAAGTTAGATAAAATACGATTGATAATTTTGATCTCACTGGGACTGTGTGTGTGTGTGTGTGTGTGTGTGTGTGTGTGTGTGTGTGTGTGTGTGTGTGTGTGTGTGTGTGTGTGTGTGTATATGTGTGTGTGCGCGCACACCCGTGTGTGTGTGTGCGTGTCTGGTAAGGCCATCAGCATGCATGCAGGCCTGTGGGACTGGCTCTTACTGTGTGGATTTGAGAAGGGCTGTGTTACCACTGGCTGGGCTGGCTGGTTTCTGGGTAGCTGTTTTCAATACAATGTTCATATCCAACAGTCTTCCAGGTATGTCACCAGAAACTAACCGAACATCGATTATTTGAGTCTGTGTGTATCAGGCAGCTGAGCAGATCGCTATAGCAGAGGCAAATACCTGATATTCTACCCTGAGTAAAGTGATGTGTGTGTGTGTGTGTGTGTGTGTGTGTGTGTGTGTGTGTGTGTGTGTGTGTGTGTGTGTGTGTGTGTGTGTGTGTGTGTGTGTGTGTCCGTGAGTAAATGTGTTTGTGCTTACTTGAATGACTATGTGTGTATCCCTGTCCCTGTCCCTGTGTTTGTGTGTCTCTGAGCAAGGAACCAATGTTAGGGTCTGTTAAGGCACTGTCTAGGGTTAGGGCTGTTAAGGAACTGTCTAGGGGAACTGTCTAGAGGAACTGTCTAGGGGAACTGTCGTGAGGAACTGTCTAGGGGAACTGTCTAGAGGAACTGTCTAGGGAAACTGTCTAGAGGAACTGTCTAGGGGAACTGTCTAGAGGAACTGTCCAGGGGAACTGTCTAGAGGAACTGTCTAGGGAACTAGAGGAACTGTCTAGGGAACTGTCGTGAGGAACTGTCTAGGGGAACTGTCTAGGGAACTGTCTAGAGGAACTGTCTAGAGGAACTGTCTAGGGGAACTGTCTAGAGGAACTGTCTAGGGAACTGTCTAGAGGAACTGTCTAACTGTCTAGGAACTGTCTAGGGAACTGTCTAGAGGAACTGTCTAGGGAACTGTCTAGGGAACTGTCTAGGGAACTGTCTAGAGGAACTGTCTAGAGGAACTGTCTAGAGGAACTGTCTAGGGGAACTGTCTAGAGGAACTGTCTAGGGAACTGTCTAGGGAAACTGTCTAGAGGAACTGTCTAGGGAACTGTCTAGAGGAACTGTCTAGAGGAACTGTCTAGAGGAACTGTCTAGGGAACTGTCTAGAGGAACTGTCTAGAGGAACTGTCTAGGGAACTGTCTAGGGAACTGTCTAGGGAACTGTCTAGAGGAACTGTCTAGAGGAACTGTCTAGAGGAACTGTCTAGGGAACTGTCTAGAGGAACTGTCTAGGGGAACTGTCTAGGGAACTGTCTAGGGGAACTGTCTATAGAGGAACTGTCTAGAGGAACTGTCTAGGGGAACTGTCTAGAGGAACTCTCTAGAGGAACTGTCTAGGGAACTGTCTAGGGGAACTGTCTAGGGGAACTGTCTAGGGGAACTGTCTAGAGGAACTGTCTAGAGGAACTGTCTAGAGGAACTGTCTAGAGGAACTGTCTAGGGGAACTGTCTAGGGAAACTGTCTAGAGGAACTGTCTAGGGGAACTGTCTAGAGGAACTGTCTAGAGGAACTGTCTAGAGGAACTGTCTAGAGGAACTGTCTAGGGGAACTGTGGAGGGAAGAGTCTAGATTAGGGTTGTAAAGTGATGTGTTGTGTGTCTCTGAGTATATGTTGGCCTATTGATAAATCCGAATCTCTGAAGATCCTTTCCTCTCTTTGTTGTTAGTCTGATTAATGGCTATGAGCCTTCCTACATACTGTACATGTGGTAACCCGGAGCAACATGTTGTGTGCTCACAGACATCGTCACAGACCTTTATAAACACAAGGCCCTTTGATTCTGAGAAACGAGTTCAGTGGTCTGAATAAAAACAGACGTTACATGGTGAACGTAGAAGAATCACCTGACCTGCCTTGTTACGGCATTCAGGCTCCTGTTTCCTGCCTGTCACCTAACAATGTGATGTCACCAGCTGTCCACTCCAGTCTGAAACCCCCAGCATATACAAGGAGAAAGCATGGCCTGGCACGGCCTGGCACGGCCTGGCACGGCCTGGCATGGCCTGGCACGGCCTGGCACGGCCTGGGCTCACGTTACTGGACCATTAGTGAGAGAGGAATGTGAGGTTTCAGGGAAAGGTCTGGATGGGGGTGTAGAAGGTTCCGCAGGGAGGATTGGGGGTAGGGTTAGTCCAGTAGGGAACTATTGTGACAGCGCTGGCCTTTATTGATACAGCTGGGCTCAGCCAGTTGACATGGCAGAGAGCTGAGAAGCGCTATGGACTCTTGGACGTCTGGGACAGGGAATAGAGGAGAAGGGGTTCCACTTCCACTTAATTCA